>NC_056726.1:623139819-623179819 GCF_019279795.1 Protopterus annectens | reverse complement strand
AAATACACTGAGCCGACTGATATCACCAACATCCTGGCAGACAGGTTCAGCGCAAACTTCACCCCCCTCTCACCCCCAAAAGGGCCCATAACCATACCAGAAGAATGTTGAGTCCCTGAAATCACAGACACTCAGCTTAAAACAGCCCTCTCCAAAGCCAAAAACACAGCATCAATGGGACTGGACGGTGTCCCAGGCTGCGTCCTACACGAGCTCAAAGATGAACTAACCCCTCACCTAATCACACTATTCAAACTCAGCCTCTCCACAGGCTACATACTCATAGGGTGGCGTACAGCAACGGTTATTCTGCTCCACAAAGGTGGAGCCACAACAGACCCCGGGAACTATCGCCCTATAAGCCTGACTAGCTTGGTCTGCAAGGCTATGGAGCGCATCATCATGAAACTCATTAACAGAGACATTGGGAACCTCCAAACACTGTACCCTACCCAGTTTGGCTTTGTTAAGGGCAGATCATGCCTCCTAAACCTGGTGGACTTCTTTGAGACAGTTACCAAGGCTATAGACGAGGGAAAGGTGGTACACACAGCCTACCTAGACCTCACTAAGGCCTTCGACACCATTCCCCATTCTGGTATTCTAGACAAGCTCACCAGCCTGAACATAAACCCATATGTCACAAGATGGGTTGCCAACTGGCTCATGGACAGAACCCACATGGTGAGAGCTGCAGGAGCTAGGTCCATCTCTAAACTGGTTACAATTGGCGTTCCTCAGGGCTCAGTCCTAGGACCCCTCCTGTTAGGCATATACTTCTCAGAGGTACAGGCAAGCACAGGAGGACTATGGCTGACCAAGTTCGCAGATGACTGCAAACTAGGGGCTATAATTGACTCTCTGGCTGACACAGACATCCTCCAAAAGGGTCTAACTGAGATGGATACCTGGTGTCAAAATCATAGCCTCAAGCTAAATACCAAAAAGTGCATAGTCATCCCCTTTGGAAAAAACAAAGTACCCACAAACTACCACATAGGTGGTAGTCTCCTAAATACGGAAGACGTAATAAGGGATATGGGGCCCAAGTAGATAGTATATCTCACCTTTGATAATCACATTGCCAAAGTGGTTAGAAAATCCTTCTACTTGACCCACCTAATCACATAAGGGTTCGCATCCAGATCAAAAGAGGCCATTGTGCTCCTCTACTCATCACTCATCAGACCCATCTTAGAGTACAACGCCCCGTTTGGGATGTACCTTACAAGACACCTGCAACAGCTGGAAAGACCACAGAAGTACCTCACCAAGAGGATCAATGGCCTCAAACAGATGCCCTATGCAGCTCGACTGAAGAAACTCCAGTTGTACTTGGTTGCATACCGCCTACTCAGAGTTGATTTTTGCCTGACATACAAGGCCATGTCCAACCCAGAATTGATGGACATGCTCCACCTAAAGAAAACCTTATCCCCTCAAGCCACACACTCTAGGGATTTACATCTCACCACAACAATAAATAGGACATGCTGGAGGGATAGATTCCTGTCCCAGAGACTTCCCATGCTTTGGAATAAGATCCCAATCTACATTAGGCAGAGCTCCTCGCTAACACTCTTCAAAAGAAACCTTGACGAGTGGATGGGAAACAGAAAGTTTACCTCGGGGATCACTTCAAGTGGCTCTGCTGGACAGAGGCACAGGGAACTAATCTAAGGGGACGGTGAAAGCCAACACATTTTGGCTAGGCTTATAAATGCCTTTGGGCAGATAGCCTAGTACCCACCTATGAACCTATGAACCAAATGCCTTAGTGGCATCTAATTTTATCAAAGTGTATCTATAATATTCTTCAATTTTATCAATATTAAATATCATAGCTTGAAGATATATGTTAGTGTTTTGTCTGCATTGATTTTGTAGAAAAAACTAGAAAACAAACTATACATTTGTGAGTAGGGGAGTGACCATTTCCAAGTTGTATTACTATTGTTTATTTACAACCTTAGTTATGATTTCATAACCTATATTCAAAATTGATATAGGACGACAGCATTCAGATAATGTACCAGTTTGTCATTCTCTCCCCTTTGAAATATCCGCCTCCATTGGCTTGATGGTATCTGCTGCCAAGTGTAAACAGAGAATGTAATGTGTTCCTGAGCAAAGGTCTCTTCTCTCCCTCTCGGAGATCCTCAGTTCTTCTACACACACAGTTGACTCTTCCAGTATCAGGAGTAATAACTGAGCCAAGGTTGCCATGGATGTAGTCAGGGCTCTATCTATGCCATGGAGCTCACTGTCCTAGAGTGACTGATTTTGTTATGTACATATTAAGGTGGTCTGTGTAGCATAGAAGAGCTCACAGTACTGCATACCTCATAAAACTATTGTGGACTTGAGAAATCCCCTTGTTGTACTGTCCAGAGACAACTCCATTTGAAATCTCCTTGTTGTACTGGTGCTATGGAGCCACTGCATGACCATTAGCAGCTGTATGAACCAAGTAGTTTTACTTTAGAGGTGTGGGCACACATTCTTATTCACGTTTTTATTGACTTAGACTTTATGGACTTAGACCACAGTCACTTCCCCTCACCAAAGTATTAGTTTTCTTTTTTTCTAAACCAACGTATACTAAGCTCAAAAGACTAAAATCTCCCTTAATCAACTTTAATGTGCAAATTGCAGCCTTCCTCAGCCTAGCTTTCAACCTCTTCACCAGAATCAAGGCCAAAGCCAGAAATAGGCACACTCAGGGAGGTTTTAAAATATTAGTACTACTAAGAACTGTCTGTCTGAAGGATGAACCCAGGACTACATGCTTTTTAGTGTTATTGCCACTGGCCCAGGACGCAGTCTCTGGACAGTTAGCTGCCTGGTTTCCCTCAAACACATTTTCCTTCAACTAGGAAACTATCATCAAGGTGGTTTTAAAGGCACAAGCACTTAGTACAAACTCTACACCTAATGCTGCATTAACGACTCAAAAAAGTAAAACTCTTGACCCTAGTGGGGGTGATTGAAGCCAAGATCACCCTACATTCCATGTTGTTACTTTTACTAGGGACGTCTCTGGATAGTTAGTTACTTTGTGAGAAACTGACATAGTAAGGGTATGTGAATTAGCACGCATTTTTGTGTAATAAAAGAATCCCACGGCTTTAATTTTTGTCATTAATGATTATGTATTAGGAATAATTCAACAACTTTTATCTTAAAATTGCTAGTTTGCGAACGGATTAAGAAATGAGGATCATTTTTGAGATTACTGAAGGGTGCATGTCTTAGGACAGACAAAATCCAAATACAAGCACTATAAACATTTTAAACACAAAAAAGAACATACTCGAAGCTCACTGCAGTCAATCAAGAGGCTCATCAGGACATTTGTTTGGGTGACTGGAAGGTTCATTGGCTCTCCAAAACAGGGGGCGGGGGTGTAAGTTTTCGTATAGAAAGTGATTGTTTGTTAGGGTTTGATTACCATCGGTGAAAATGTCGGATTGGGAAGCAGAAAGTGATGAGGAAGATCGGCAGAGAAAAAAGACTGCAGTCCGTTTACCTGAATGGAAACCTGTGTCTCTACCTAGGGATAATTTTCAGAGTCAGCGTTTCGTACAGGGGAAATGGGATACGTTGCGAACACCGAAGAGTAGGGGAGAAGAGAGCTGGCGGGAGAGGCATGACAGCTGCAGCAGTTTTGAACGAAGGCAGGAAAGTCGAAGCACGGGAAGGTGGGATGGCCGTAAACAAGAATGGGTATCAAGTCGAACCTTGGATGGATCGGTCCCGTTGTGCTTTGGTTTGGATAGTTCTTTGATTGGAAGACTCATAGGTAAGGACGCCGGGCAAAAAGGTGTAGTGTTTAGTTTGCTGTTCATTCGTGATATCCAGGTGTGTAGTATATTTTCCCCTCGCAGTGTATAATCTTTCATATGACTATTTTTTTCAGCTTTTAAGGTCCATTCACATAGCTGTATGTCATATTTTACTCCAGGTTTGCTTTCTAACTTAAAAAATGTATTTCTCAAGAGAAGAAAGAAGGTTAAAAGTTGTTGAAAATTTTATTCTGTGTTAAGCAAAGATCAATATACCAGTGTTTACTTTAACACTTTCATAAGTGTTTACCAGGCTAATGACCCAAGAGCCGTTTTAAGCCTAGCCATGCTAAGTTCTGATAGCCTTGGTAAGTAAGTGTAAACGGGGGCTTGAGAGATGAAACATTTATAAGCAGGTAGGTGCTTGGGAGACGAACCATTTATAGGCTGCCTGTGGCCATTAGATATGAGTGCCAAACCAGGGATGAATCTCCTGTTCCCCATCCAGTTATCCAAGTTATGGTTGAATTGGGTTTGGTGAGATTCTTCCAGAGAAGTGGTAGTCTCTGGGATACATATCTGTCTGTCCAGTGTCGTATTCTTTTACCTTAAAAGAAGACGCGAAACAATGATGTGCAGTTGGTACCAAACTCAAGCTTTTATTGACCGCCAACATACATGCAAGAACAGATAAAGCACAGTCCATTGAATTCCACACACCACCACTCATACCCTTCCCCCTTTCCCCCTTTTAATAGCACCAAACCCAGATCTATTCACTCCCCACTTTACTACAACTTGGTACATTGACACCAAACTTAGCTTAGCCACATCTAGATTACTGTAAACCCCCAAAACATTGTTATTTTCACCGAAACCACATCCAGTAGGCCCTGTTTGTATCCCAGGCATGTTTTAAGTCTTTAGAATGTGTAATTCTGGTGTGCTATTTGTTTTGCAGATGTACACAAGGTCCGTTAGGGTGAGGTCTGACAATGCCTGACCTAGATCTGTCATCAACAGCCTGTAGGAGATGGAATACAGGGATAGGGTCTTGAGGCGGTCTGCATAGGACATGTTTCTCACTGCCTGGGTTTTGTTTAATGTGGAACCTCTGCGGGCATTCCACTTCATGGATATGCCTGGTTAGATGTGTATCAAAGGGGGCATTGTGCTCAATTACAGGTCTGGTGAATGTTGAATACAGTGGAACAAGGACTTCCTTAAACCTAGAATCCATATTTTTTGTTTAAGTTGCACAACATAAAATTATTTTTTTCACTACTGTAGACATATGATGGTCAAAGGCTAGATTGCTGTCTGTGTTACCAAGTCCCCTGACTGCTGGGTCAATTCTTTGGGGAGTGTTGTCAATATGATGTTACAATGGGTGGATGACTTCCTGAAGGATAGTGTGACGTCCGGTTAATATCCCAGCGAACTGCCACCAATATGTGACATCCCCTACTATCTTGGGTCAGAAACTAAGAAACTTCTATCCTCCCTACTGACTCCAATGTGAGACCGTCACTTAAACAGGAGTAATATTTCACAATTTCTCCCAGGAGCACAACAGGAACACATTTTATAAGCTGGATTGGACTATGTTCTTTTGTCCATTCCTAATATAATTCTTTATTACACACTCCAGAGCAATGTGTTCCAGTTTAAAACCACTGATACACTCGCACTTTTTTCACTTTTATCATAGTTTGGCTACAGAGTTGTAGAATAAAGGTGCCTGCCTTTTGTGGTTAGGGCAAAGGCAGCTTGCTGTTTAATGCATGACTGTAACACCTTGAAATATGACAATTTGTTTTTTTTCATTTCCATCTCAGTTTAATACCAGAGGGTTAGACTGAACGTGGCTATGTTTTTAAGGGGGGCTAGGGAGGAAGGCACTCATCCCGGATATGAGTTATTTACCCTCACAAGCATTTTCTTATCTGTTTATTGGTAACTGCTGTTCTGTTGTCCCATCTCGCCTTCATTTTTGCTGGTTGGGTTTGGAACCGATCATTGGTTCTGACTTGGCCTATTACTAAAGCTTGAGGGCTTCCACTGGCTCGAGGCTGTACCCTATCCTGTTATACTTGGGGAAGATTACCCAGATCTCGTTTGCTGCTAAACTAGATCGAGTGCTTCCTACTAGGCTCCAGGCTAAGTAGAAATATTTTTTTGTTTTCTTGTATTAAGTTTTTTTGTATACCAGTTGTTTATACCAGCTGTTCATATCTAGAGTAGGGTATTTTTGCTGTGTAAGTTAGCTTCGCCTTTTGACTGTTTGCTTGTCTACAGGTCTTCATCGCTAGGCCCTGTTAGTTCCCTATCCCGTGTTATCAATTCCCTTGTGTTTTTGTGTTGTCTTTAGTTGTTTATGCTAAGAGTTTGTTTACGTTGGAGGACTCCTTACTAAGCCTGTTCAAGTTAGAGGGCTTCCAGTCCCCTTGGTCGTTTTTCAGGGAGTGTCATTTTACTTGAGTCCTCTCCTCTTACCAGAGGGGATCGTCGTTTAAGTTAGAGGCCTCTCTTCTGGTCCCTTATTCCCTTGCTTTTGTTCTACCCCTGTTTTAGTAAGTTTTATTGTTCTGGTTGACTATACTTGTTTAGCTTGTTAGTTGACCAAAGTTGTTGGTCAGTATAAGCCGTTGATCAGAAAGAGCTTTGTTTCATTATGTCATAGGATAAAGAGGCAAAGCCTTTGGGCTTCAAAACATGTGATAATTGTAGCCAGAAAATGTCCCTGACTGATGTACACATAAGTTGTGTTTACTGCTTAGGTGCAGTCCATCTGCAGGAATCTTGCGCTGTTTGTCATGGCTTTAGTTCTAGGTTCTTACTAGAACATAAAAACAAGTTGATAGTTAGGGGTCGACTTAAATTCCCTTTTTAGAGGCAATCTAAGGGAAACAGTTTCCCGAAATCGATCCATTCTCCGAGATTGGGCAAGTCCTCCAAATGAGCATCTTCCTCGTCACCAGCTTCAGAGCCATTGAGGAAGCAGCCAAAGTAGTCGGCCTTGGACCCAAAGTCTGTTCCACCTGTGCTTTGGGAACCTAGCCCGTGGCGGTCCCCTGTCTTGGAGCTGGTCTCGTCGGTGCTACACTCGCCTATTCTGCAATCAGCCAAGTCTTCAGTCCACTCCTCTCAATCTTCCAGGAGGTTCAGACCATGACGTGGAGTGGGTGGTAAGGAGCTGCCTTTGGACACAGGCGCTGGCCACTATCCTTTCAGCCCTCCCCCTGTGGGGTCTACTCCAACAGTCATTAACACTCCTGTACCAATTCCTTCTCTGATCCAACTGTTTGCTCTGGAGTAAGAGTGTTTGAAATTGATAGTAGTGGAACCGTTGGAGCTCAGATCTGTTGTGTGATCAGCCCTCCCCCTGTGGGGTCTACTCCAACAGTCATTAACACTCCTGTACCAATTCCTTCTCTGATCCAACTGTTTGCTCTGGAGTAAGAGTGTTTGAAATTGATAGTAGTGGAACCGTTGGAGCTCAGATCTGTTGTGTGATCTTCGGCTCCATCTTCTCCGACCTCATCCGTGCCATTGTCCAGCGAGGGGTGTATGAGCCAACGCTCCCCTGTCAGGTCTGGGGAGGAGACTCTGATCGGACAGTTGTTGGATCAGAGTCTACCTCTTGGGGCCTCAGCATGGGTCAGCTTGGTGCCTACATAGGCCTCAGAGCCTGCGGCTTTGGTTCAGGAGCAGTCTCCTGGCCCCATTGAGCCAGGGGCTCCCTCTGAGCAGGGCTGTGGTGCCTTCGAGGTCAGGAGGAGAGTGCTATCATCCCATACAGCTCCACTCTTGGATCCGAACATTAGTGCTGGAGTCTGCATCCTTGCCACCCTTGCCCCAGGCGTAGAGACCCTATGTCACTGGACACCCCATTGGGTGAGACTGCCTGTTTCTTCTGAAACCTCCCCAGAGTTCCCCTCCATGGAGGTCCTTTGGAAACATCTAGACTCCCCTGATGAGTCTGTCACTTCAGATACGGATTTAGAGGGTTCAGAAGGGTCCCCACAGTCGCCCTCTGGGGGATGTCTCCTTCTCTGACATCCTGGAGATCCTGAAGCAGAGAGGTGGCTGGAAGGCCCTTACCCCTTCTGAACTGAAGATGAGTCCGTATACCTGGAGGCATTTGGGTCTTTACCTTCCCCCTCTTGGGTGTCTCCACCCTTCAGTCATCTCCTTGGTGTAGTCATTTGAAGGCATGGGGCTCTCCAGAAGCTGTGGAACATGTTCCGAGAAGGTCCAACAAATTTATAACTGACCCATTTGATAAGGAATTCTTGACCGAAGGTGTCCCAGTAGATGCTTTGGTGATGGCCACCAAAGAGGAGTTAGCTTGAGACTTCATCTGTCCATCCACTGAATAAGATATCTCGAAAGATGGACAGATATGGAAAACATATGTTCTTATCAGCGGTCTTTACACTCGGGTCACTGAACTACTTAACCCATTTTACCAGACTCCAGAGGGATCTCCTGAAGGAGCTAGGAGATACCCTCCAAGGTTCTACAGCTAGGGGGGTGTCAGACAAGGTGACTGCCCAGCTTGTTAACTTAAATTCAGTATGCGGCTCATCTCTTATGCAGCAAGTAGGACAGCAGGTACAGGAATAGCTCTGAGGAGGCATTCCTGGATGCGCCTTTGCTGAGCCCTTCAAGTCTTCCTTCACAACACCCCTTTTGATGACTCGTCCTCGTTTGGACCTAAAGACTCTGACCGGGTGCGAGCAAGAAGGCAAAATGCCATGGGAGTATGGGTTTCTGTAACTGCCAGGCCCTACCCCAAAGGCCAAAAGGGAAAAAAAATGTAGTTCAGAAAACCCGAAGAGCATTGTCTGATGCACGTGGTGATTTTTCTCCCAGGGGCAGAGGGGGAAACAATAATGGAAAATGCCGACCTTGTGGCAGAGGTGTTTCGCATAATCAGGGTGACAGATGCATTCTCTGGCAGGCCCTTCCAGTGCTCCTGAAAGGAGGCCCACCTGTCCACCTCTGGAGGCAGTTGGGGGTAGACTCTCACTGTACCCAAAAGCCTGGCTGAACATCACTCATACAAAACGGAACAAGGAGAGCGGACTTATAAAATTGACTCTTATTTTGGTAAGAGCTTTCACTGGCAATAATCCGCCAGCTTCTTCAGACCATCAAACCTAGTTTGAAATAAAAGTATTTCAAACTAGGTTTGATGGTCTGAAGAAGCTGGCGGATTATTGCCAGTGAAAGCACTTACCAAATTAAGAGTCAGTCTTATAAGCCTGCTCTCCTTGTTCTGTTTTGTACCAGTTTGTGATTTTCGTGAACATCATTACTGACAAATGGGTACAGTCTATTTTTAATATCCAGGGGATACAACATACCCTTCTCTTCCCCACCCTACATTCAAAATCGGCCCCGGACATTCCATCCAGTCAAAGGGATCAAGCAACCCTAGAGATACAAAGTTTGCAAGAAAGAGTCCTCCATGAAGTCCCTGCAGACCAAATCGGATCTGGAACTTACTCAGGGTTCTTTATAGTTCCAAAGAAAACAGGGGACTGGAGACCCATTTTGGATCTCGGCAGGCTGAACAAGTCCATAAAAAAATCAAAGTTCCAGATGGTGACACTGCAGCATATTCTCCCTTTTCTGGGAAAAGACAACTGGATGTGCTCAGTAGATCTTCAGGATGCGTACTAACATATAAAAATGGACAGTTGATCCAGGAGACATCTAAGCTTTCGGCTGGGAGCCAGTCATTACCAATTCTGAGTTCTGCCCTTTGGTCTCACTACATCCCCCAGAGTGTTCATCAAATGCATGGCAGTAGTTCCGCCTCACCTGAGGCATCTAGGATTTTGAGCATTTCCGTACTAAAGACGACTAGCTCCTGACTGCCACCACCAAGCATCTACTAACCAAAGCAAGAAACACCACCATTCATCTATGCTCTGAACTGGGCATTACCATAAATTTCAAAAAATCTGCCTTGTTACCCACCAGGTACGATTGCATTACAGACCGACGACCGATATGTTGGTAGTGTGGTATATCAACAAACAAGGCAGAACCAGATCCTACCCCCTGTGTCGAGAGGCTCTGAGTATGGCAGTGGGCAGTCTCTCTTCTCAACGTTTTTCTAATTGCAGAGCAAATCCCGGGAAATCCAACTTGAGCAGAGCAATTCTAATGCTTCACACGTGGTCCCTAAAACAGTAAATTGCGAACCAGATTTTTTGCAAGTGGAGCCAGCCTTGCTGTGACCTCTTTGCCATGTCCATGAATACCAAATGCAGCAAGTACCTTGCCCCCCAGGGGAGTTCCCAAGGGATACACTTATTCACAATTGACCCCCGGGACTTCTTTATGCTTTCCCCCATTTCCACTAATTCCCAATGTACTACAGAAAGCCACATCATTAAGTTGACGGTTAATACTCATCGCTACATACTGGCCTCATCAAATCTGGTTTCTTTTCCTATGGCCCCATCTCCAAGAAGAGCCGTAGATTCTGGACCTGGTAACAGATTCATCAGTCAAGAATGCTCCATCCCTCAAAACTGACAGCTTGGTTGCTCCACTTCCAGACATATCCCCTGCAGTGAGACACATTTTAGTTTCATCTCATAAGACAACAATTAGGCTTTATGCTAGCAAGTGGGAAAGGTTCTCTTGTTGGGCTTCCAAGAGTCTCCTAGATCCCTTCACAGCCCCCATGAGTACGATTTTAGATTTCTTGGCAGAAATTTTTAATGAAGGCACAGCAGCAGCTACCATAAGAGTGCAATTACCCACCATTTCCAACTACCACATAGGAGACATAGGATCAAAAATATCTCTCCTTGAGACCTCAGTTTGGTACTGGCTACTATGATTCTCCCACCATACGAACCGGCTCCCTCTTGCCAACTTAAATTTCTAACTTGGAAAACTGTCTTTTTGATGGCCATTACCTCAGCTAGGAGGGTCTCAGAACCTCAAGCTTTGTAGCTGGACAAATACATTTAAATTAATAGGCTGTAATCTTGGGCTGTTGGGGTGGAGGATACAAAAAGTATACTAATTATGTAGCATTGGGATGTTTTCTGTTACTTTTGCATAGATGAATGTCTGAATTAATGCCCTTGACTTAATGTAATAACATTTTTGTGTGTAAGCAAGTGGACTTCAAATTTAAACCTGTCTCTTATTTTAATGAATAATTTTCCTTTAGCAAATGTTCAGTGCGACTTAAGTCTGCAGCTGAGGGTAGCTGCATATTCTGTTATGTTTCTTTGGAAACACTTATAGATGAAGGCAGTAATTGTTGAGAGGTCTGGAATTGTTTGCTGCGACAACAGTAAAATTTAAAAGATACATGGGCAAACAGCTTAGTAAAAAGTAGTTTGAATTTATTGGAAATGAATAGGGAGGAGCTTTTCTGGTACCCAAGTACTTCAGTGCACGTACTAAAACAATATATAGTTTTGTTTTATTTAAAGATGATACATATTTTGTTTTTCGAAAGCATACAGGCTGTTTTTCACATCTGGGAGGTGAATAAATACAAGAACAGAGAGCAGTTGTGTAAGTAGGAGCACACACATGTGCCTTAGCATGGATAATTGTAATTTTAGGTTAGGTAATGCCTGGGTCCCTATCAGTTAATCGAATGGCATTTTCAGTACAGTTGCATCGAACATGCTGTTCGATGAACTGTTCATACTGAGATCACTGTACAGTGAGGATCAGGAAATTTGCCTTTTTCCCACTGTAGTGCGAGGTTTATATATTTAGCAGGTGTCCCCCCTCCCCCTCCACACACAAGAGGAATTAGATGAAAGGCATGTTCAGTGAAATGCAGTTTGTTGTGACAGTTCGATGAAGTGATAATAGACCCATAATGCATGTGGATGCAGTTATCAATTTGGAACAGTTGTTCCTATCAGGAGGATTAAATTTCATTATTTGAAGATATACATATGTTTTCAGTTAATGGGTTCTGGGATGTGTTTTTTTCCCCCACCTCGAGTTTTTTCATTAAAAGAAAAAAAGTCTTATAAAATGTGAAGTAGGTTCAAATGGAGATGACAAGAAACAACTGTATAAAGGATCCGCCTGCCACACATTAATGGGTGCATGTAACACAAAAGCTGGATGTAAACCTTTTAAAAAGGCTCCCATATATAATAAATAAAAATAATAAGTTATAGTGGCTAATGTATTTTAGAACGTGAATGGCCTCACAGGTATAAACAAAAAAAATAGTATTGAGTTATACTGAGAAATACAGAGTACATATAGCAATGCTACAGGAGACTCGTTTGGAAAGAAGTGAGCATGTGAATTTAATAAAGAATTTCGGGATGGATATCGAGGACAAAGTGATAGAAGAGGGGGGGGAGATAGTAATTGTAGATTTCTGGTAGTAAGGGGCTACTGGAAAGGAATGAGGACTATGCTGGCATGTATTTATTTTCCACCTAAAACTGTTATCGTGGAGCTTAATTTTTTTTGAGAAATCAGCTTTCAGCAGGAAATATTACTTACAGGTGGTGACTGGAACTTTATTTGCTACAGTGAGGATGCATCTGGGGGACATAGAAAGGAATGTATAACTAAAAAGGGTAGATTCTGAAGAAATTTCATGAAAATATTTGTTATAGAAGATGCAAATTTAGTAGTAGGAACTCTTGGAGAGAATTTATATATTATTCATCAAGGTACAGTAACTGGGCTAGTCTACACCGAAGTTTATATTTCGGAACATGTTCATTTAAATGAAACCTTTGACACACATTTCATAACTATTTCAGATCATGCATCAATAAAAATCTTCTAACAGGTAAGATAGGAGGA
This sequence comes from Protopterus annectens, assembly GCF_019279795.1. Classification (NCBI taxonomy): domain Eukaryota; kingdom Metazoa; phylum Chordata; order Ceratodontiformes; family Protopteridae; genus Protopterus; species Protopterus annectens. The sequence goes on along the minus strand of NC_056726.1, from coordinate 623,167,205 downwards.
GATGAGATAAAAACAGTATCATATAATTAATCTGCTGGAAAGTCTCCAGGAATAGATGGTTTTCCTGTAGGCGTTTAGAAGTTGAGTGAAGAGAGTGATGGAGATCTGGAAAGATGGATATAGATATATATTTAACTGTACTTTAAAAGATGAAGCACCAAAATCCTCGAATACTGTCTTTAGGTATTACACCCATCACAGACCCATCAGACCCAGATTAATGTAGGCTCATTTCCATGTTAAACCATTAAAAGAATGACGAAGGTGTTGCCAAAAATGATGGGTGCAGAACATTGTTTTGTGAAGTTCAGGTAAACATTTGACTACATTGATAGAACAGTGATGATCCAGAGGGAAGCAGAGTGTAAGAAAATACCACTGTTGTTGTTGGGTCTTTATGGAGAGAACGCATTCAGTCGAGTAAGCTGGGATTTTGTGAGTAGGGCACTGGAAGCACTTGCATTCCCTTGTATAGTAATAAGGTTAATTAGGGTGATATATATGGGGTTGAAGGCAAAAAAAAGTGAGGGGGTTCCTCTCTGATAAGTTGTGTGAAAAGAAGAACCAGGTTAAGGGTGTCCTCTTTCCTTTATTTATGTTCTAGTTAGAACCACTGGAAAGAAAATAAGGGACTTTGTAACTGGATATAATTGGTTTGGTAAAGAAGAAAAGTTGGCTTCATCTACATAAGATATTTTGTCCCTGATAAAACCAGAAAAGGGCATATCAGTGTTATGGAACTTTCTGAGATAATTTCAAGTCTTTTGGGATATAAAAGACCTGTTGTCCTACTGCTGTTGGAACTGTCTGGGTATCTTTCTTCCACATTGCTCTCGTTTCTGCCTGCAGATCCTGATATTTTATGACTTTTTGTGTCTCTTTGTACGCATGAAACTTTAGTCACTGGGTGTGGCTATTTCAATGATCAGGGCTACTTTTGTCTTCTTTTCTTGGACCAATATATCTGTTTTTCTAGCATCTATCATTTGAACGGTTTGGTAATGGGTAATACCATGTGATATAAACTTCATCATTTTCTAAGATGCTTTGTGGCTCATGTTTCCAGTGTTTTTCAGCCACTTCAGTGCCATAATGTTTGCACAATCCTCAGTGCAACAGTTTTGCCACATTATTATGCCTCTTTCAGTGTACAGTCCTGCCAGTAGTATGTCACAACCAGCAACAAGGTGTGCGACTGTGTCCAATTCAGTTTTACAAAACCTGCATTTGTCTGTTTCTCCGACATGTTCATTGGACTTTGTAAACCAGTGTGTATGTAGCCCACTATCTCGGGCTGCCAATATTAACCTTTCATCTCTTGGTTTGAATTTGCCTCTCCTTAACCATTCCTGCATTTCGTTCCTGATCATCATGAGGTTCTTCAGGAAGTTTTCTATATTTGCAACTATATTTATACATTTTCCACATTTCTTGCCTTTTCATCTGGTCCTTTACCTTATATTCTTTGTTTTTTGGCACATTCAGTTGCTGCCTGATTTTTATCTACTTGTTTGATTTTCATTCCTGCTTGATGCTGATATGCTTCTGATAAATTAAGTGGTCATCTTGGATTATTCTCCTCATATTTCAAAACTTTCACTATGTTTTGAGTCGTGTGAGGTCAGCAGATATGTGTGGAGTTCCCTGATTGCATATCTATACATGTAACCAATTTCAAGGAGGCCCATCCCACCTTCAGAATGGGGAATATATAATCTTGGTATACAATGATTTTTATAAGTCATTGGTGAGTTTGAAGCAGCCTTCTTGTTTTCCTATCTAATCTATACAACGCATTTTGGAAGAGCAAATTGGTTTATAGCTTGGATTTTGTTCCTAGATGTCAACACTGTTTTCAGAATTAAAAGCTTCTAAAGTATTCCTTACTAAGTTTTATTTGCATTTGCTCATGTTTTATTGTTCCTTCATCAATTCCCAAATTATTTATACACTCCCTCTTGCTCAAGTTTTTATATCGCATTCTTGTCCGTAACTGATGTTTTCGTGGTGCTGCAGTTTTCCTGCTTTAAAGTTTACTTTTGCACATTTATCAAGACCAAATGACATTCTTATATCATCTGAAAAAGTTTTGACAACCTACAGCTGTGCTTTGAGTTCATCTGATGAGCTATAAAGTTTTAAATCCTTGACTAAGAGAAGTTGAAAAGTCTTTACACTTTGTAGGAGCCAAATTGTAGCCATGGCTTAAGCCATTAAGTAAACTGGTTAATGGCAAGGCAGAATAACAATGGTGACAGTCGCCCTGGAATATCCCCGGGATAATAATTTTGTTCTTTATTATGGCTTAATTGCAAAGTGGTCTGCCACTGTTTCATGGTCACTCTCTAATGTAGTCGATCAGTGTAGGGTGCATCGTATATATTTTTAAGCACTCTCTTTTTATCAATGAATGTGGGATACTATCAAATATTTTTTGTAGTCAGTCCATGCCATACTTAGATTCTTCCCCTTTTTACAGTTCTCCGGTATGACTTTATTTAACAAAAAATCCTTTGTTCTGTATGACTTTCTTTTATTGCCCTTTTGTTCTACTGCATAATTGAGTTTTCTTTTAAATGGCTATAAACTCTGTCAACATCAAGTTCAGTATATAGTTTATACATTGTCGGAAGGCCAGTATATAGTTTATACATTGTCGGAAGGCAAGTTATTGGCCTATAATTTTTAGGGTAGCTTGCAGGTTCACTCTTAAGTAGGAGCATTGTTTTACCTGTTATTAGCCAGGTTGGTGTCTGTTTGGGGTACGCATATAAGTAGTTCTTACTCATGGCTAAATCTTCGTGCAAAGAAGTTAATACTTTTAACCAAAAGTTAGGTACTGCATCTGGGCCTGGGGTTTTCCAATTAGAGGGTTTTCATAACTTTATTTCAGTTTCTCTGTTACTTCATCCCATTTCATATCCTGTACCTTTAAATTTCTTATTCTTTCTTTTACTTTTTCTTTTCATTTAGTATCTATATGTTCCACAGGATCTTAATAGATACTTCTCCAAAATGTATCTATTTCTTCTTTTTATGGCAGTTTTTCAATTCCTTTTACCTTGATTCCCAATTCTCAAACTTTTTTGGGTCATCAGTAAATTACTTATTTTATAATTTTCCTTTAAATTTCTCTGTGTATTTTCTAAGTTTCTCTGTCTGATGAAATTTTTAGTTTATTTGAGAGTGCATGATAGATCCTGGTCTGTTCTAAAACTGCACATTGCTTTTATTACATCTATCTTTCTTAGTACTTTTGTTTGATCTATTCCCACTTCTGTAGTCTTCTAACAGTAACTCGTCTTGTCTTAGTTGCTTTATAGTTTTTTCTGTTTGATACTTCCACAATGATATTTGATTTCTCCCATTCCTTCCCCTCACTGTCCTCTGTTCTTGTGGTAGGAGTTATTAATTTAACTGCACAGTAATATATCCTGTTTACTTCTGTTGTATCGCTTAGGTTCATAGGTAGGTACTAGGCTATCGGCCCTGGGGCCTATACAAGCCCAGCCAAAAAGGTACCCTGGCTTTTGCCACCCAAGAAAATTATTTTCCTGTGCCACTGTTGAGCAGAGCCACAGAGGTGATCCCCGGGGTGAATTTCCTATTTCCCGTCCAATCATCGAGAGTTTTCTTAAAGTGCTATGGAGCTTTGTTTGATATAGATAGGTAATTTATTCCAGAGTATGGGAAGTCTCTCTGGGACAGGAATCTATCCCTCTGGCATGTTCTGTTTAATGTGGTGACAAGGTTTAGGTCCCTAGAGCGTGTAGCTCAGAGGGATTGGGATTTCTTTAAGTGGAGCATGTCCAACAGCTCAGGGTTTGACATAGCTTTGTATGTTGGGCAGAGATCACCTCTGAGTAGGCGATATGCGATGGAGTAAAGCTGGAGTGTTTTGAGACTGTCTGCGTAGGGCATCTGTTTGAGGCCGGTAATCTTCTTTGTGAGGTATTTCTGCAGCCTTTCCAGTTGTTGTAGATGTCTTGTGAGGTACATACCAAAAGCGGCATTGTACTCTTGAGTCTGAGTGATGAGTAGACCTCCTTTTTTCTGGATGAGAAACTGTTTGTGATGAGGTGTGCCATGTAGAAGGATTTCCTGACTACTGTAGCGATGTGATTATTAAAGGAGAGACTACTGTCCACCTGTCCCAAGGTCTCCTCACACTTTCAGTGTTAAGTATACTACCGCCTATGTTGTAGTTTATGGGTACAGAGTTTTTACAAAAGGGGATGACTATGCACTTTTTGGCATTGAGCTTGAGGCCATGGCTTTGACACCAGGCATCTGTCTCAGTGAGGCCCTTTTGTAGGATGTCCACATCAGTAGGATGTCCACATAATTAGGAGTTTCGATTATGGCTCCTAGTTTGCAGTCCTCTGCGAACTTCGTTAGCCAAAGACCTTCTGTTTTAGCCTGTACTTCAGAGAATTGGATACCAAACGGGAGAGGACCCAGGACTGAACCCTGTGGTACTCCACTTGTCACTGGTCTGAAGTCAGATTTGGAGTCTGCTACTTTCACAGTGTGGGTTCTGTCAGTGAGCCAGTTGGCAACCCGTCTTGTGACATAGGGATTTATACCTAGTTTAGTGAGTTTATCTATAATTCCAGAGTGGGGGATGGTGTCAAAAGCCATGGCAAGATCTAGATAGGCTGTGTGAACCATCTTACCCTTGTCTACGGCTTTGGTGACTGCTTCAAAGAAATCTATCAGGTTTAGGAGACATGATCTGCCTTTTACAAACCCGAACTGGGTGGGATCCAGAGTATGGAGATTACCAATATCTTTGTTTATAAGTTCCATGGCCTTGCAGACCATGCTCGTCAGGCTAATGGGGCAGTAGTTCCTGGGGTCCATGGTGGCTCCCCCTTGTGGAGTGGGATAACCATTGCTGTGCGACATTCAGCAGGCACAAAGCCTGAGGTGAGGCTATGATTGAACATGGTACTTAGGTGGGGTGCCAGTTCGTTCAGCCTGGGATGTTGTCTGGTCCCATGGATGCTGTGTTCTTGGCTTTGGAGAGTGTGGTTTTTACCTGTGCAGCCATGATTACAGGAACTTTGCATTCTGTATAGCGATATGTTCAGTGCTAACTTTACCCCCCTCTCACCCCATAAAGAGCCCATCTGCCAGGATGTTGGCAATATCAGTTGGGTCTGTATATTTAGTGCCATTGTGCTGTAACTCAAAGCAGATCTGAGTGTTGCCATTGAGATTCTTAACATAGCTATAGAATGCTTTGTGGTTGTCTTTAGAATCAGTGGCAATTTTGTTTTCTTAACTAGCTTTGGAGGATTTTATCAGGGATCGCAGCTTCTTACTGAGGCTGACCAGGGAGCTCCTCCACTCGTGGGATTTTACTCTCTCTTGCAAGAGGTTTTTCCTTCTGTTGTACAGTTTATGGCAGGGGACCACCAGATTGGCTTCCTTTTTTGGAGGATAACGTCTTGGTTCTCTTTGGGATAGCACGATCCATGCACTCATGCATGGATCTCTATGGACAGTCCTAATTACTGTGTTCATTTGTTTTGTTATCAGACTTCTGACTTTTTGGGTTTTATTGACCTTCTGCAGTCTTTCTTTCATTGATCTTAATATATCATCAAGCAACTCTTCTCTTGGCTCATTTTGTTCCAAACTGAAGGCATATCTCTTGTTTTCCATTTCCTGCAGGCATTCTATAGAAAGTTCTATAGCACCTTGTCTTCAATTTCATCCTGTGCCATCTGTTAGGCCAGTGAGTTCCCACACAAAGAGTATCACTCCGCAACATCGACTGCATCAGAGTTAATTTTGATTTCTCCTTTGCATAAATATTGCACCATATTAAATCTTTCTTTTCCATGTCCATATTTCCTCTTCAGATCTTCCTGCTCCTCCTTACTTTGGGGACTCGCGCCATCTTGTTGTGATGTAACCTGTTGGACCTTCTACACTAAATCCTTCACTTCACAGGCATTCCATAACTTTTTACTTTTTTAACTTCTACTTTACTAATCCTTTTTTCTATGTCCCATCTTTGTGATATATTTTTTTTTGTGAAATTTTCCATATCCAGATGTCTTTGCCTATATTTCCCTTCGAATATCTTTGGAGCTGCCTTCTTTATATTGATTAATTTGGCTTTCTCCTTTGAATAAATATTGCACCATATCAAATCTTTCTTCTTTTTTATACTTTTCAAATATCTCTAGGTTTTGCTGTTTATATCTTCACACTTCCTCAGATGCTGCCTTTTCCAAACAGATCAAAGTTTCATGGTCTGTATGCTGTTTTTCACAAATCTGTTGTATTAATGAACATAAATTTGCATTTGAAGCTTCTGACAGTTTTTTCCTGTGGAAGTATTTTTCTTTCTTCTTTTTCTCGTAATCATTTTGTATGTCTTGTCTGGAAATTCTGGACTTTTTGCACGATGGTAACAATTCACTTCTTTCTTATCCTCAGTAGTCCGCTTTATTGTTTCTATTGGCCTATCAGTTTTTGTGGACTACTACTTCCGCAATGGGGGTGCCATCCTCTGCCTGGCTTGACCCCATTGTAGGAATGCATATGTAGGAAGAGACTAAGCAAAGTAGAAAAACTGAGAAACTGGAAGGTCTTGTTTATGGATAATAAGATACAAGCAGTGAAATTGTTTGTCCCTTTTAGTTTTATGTACAGATGAGGGATATTTTATCAACCAGAGAAGCTGTGGAAAGTAATAGTTGAATTTTATCTGGGGTGGGAGGGAAGAGGACAAGGGTCAAATAGGATAAGCTGCTCCTTCCAGTAGAGGTGGGTGGCTTTGTATTTTCTGATTTGAAGGGATATTTTTAGAGCTGCACACTTAAGTCTCTGATGCACAACACTAGCAGAAAGCTATAATTCAAAGTGGAAAGGGATGATGATGAAGCGGGGGATTCAAGAAATGAGGGGAGAGCGGGATTTTGGATGCAGATCCTTAAGTAGAATAACAACCACACAGCATATTATATTCCTAAAGTAGAGAAAGCATTCTAAGCAAACATAAGAAAGGAGATTCTTCCGATGGGGGTGATTGGAAGTAGGGGTACAGATAATAGGTAAGAGGGGGTTGGACTTTACTGGAGACAAACTGGCAAAGACACACAGGTGTTGGGAGCAAATAACTAGAATGGGAAGGGTGATAGAATGGGATGAGGGCAGGAAGACCTTTAGAAAGAAGGCTAGCGACTCCCTACACTATATGGGATTGAAGTCTGAATACAGCCAAACAGAAACTGATATGGTAATCCTAAGTGAAAGACTTGTTTTTGTAGACGTGCAAGTTAAATGTGGAACAAAAGCTGCTGTTGATGATTTAGTAGGCGGTACAAAATATTGCACAATAACTCTAGGATTCAAACAGATGAGGTTAGAAAAGATTGGGAAAAGAGATTGGATAAGTAATTCATAAGGAAACAATGGGAGGACATATATGTATGGCTACCAAATGTACAACAAAGTCTAGATGATTTAAGATTTTTGCTTGGAAGTGTTTGGATACGTATTTTTGTACTCCAAGTAGACTTGAGGAATTTTTCTCTTGGTAGATGGCAACTGTTGAAGATGTGATACGGAAGAAAGACGTAACTGGAAACGTGTGTTTTGAGTGTAATGTGTTGGCAGACTTTAAAAATTCTGTACAAGACTCTGTCAGAAATATTGGTTGAGCAAAAGTGTGTAACTAAGGAAATGCTTTTTTTGAGCTGGAATACAAGATCTGAATTGCCTAAACATATTAATACCTTAAGTTTAATTCTGGTGGCTACCAAAGAAGTAGTTACTGGAAAATGGAAATCGGTTGAAACCAACTGTATTTGACATAGTAGATGTTGTGAGAGAGAGAGAGAGAAAAGCAATGGAAGTGGGATCTTTAAAAAAGGTAGGATAAAATTATATAGAAAAAAAATTAAAGTGTGAACAATACTTGCAAAATATTTTTAAGGAGCGATGAGGTTTAATGGAAGGTGGGAATTGATCAGTTTTTATGTAATGTTGGATTGATGATTGTACAAAAGAATAGAGTGGATATAAAAAGTGTACCCACCCCTGTTAAAATGCCAGGTTTTTGTGAAATAAAAAATAAGCCCAATTCAAAAAATTATAGCCAGCAACAAGTGAGCCATACATGCAAAACAGACCGGTTTCGGCCAACAAAAATTCTGGCCTTCTTCAGTGTATTACAAACAGCATAATAGTAGTCAGATCTTATATAGTGAATAAAAACATATCATTGGTTGAAAAATGCATATTAATTAATGAACTCATGAATATTTATATTTATAAATAAACCGTATAGACTTGAAAATTGTATATGAAAATTCAATCATAAATATTCATTAAGTCCTGGATTAAATAAAGCCCCAAGTTTTGTAATCCATTTTTTCTCCCTAGCATTTAATTTCTTATGCCAGCCAGATTTATAAGTTCGATCACCAATAAGTTTATCTATGATAATGAAATGGAATTGAGCTGTAGGATGTATAAGTGTGTGTTTATATAATGCATTGGTGGTTCTTCTACATTTAATATCACTTAGGTGTTCAGACATACGCAGTCTAAAAGGTCTAGAAGTCTGACCTATGTAAAATGCATGGCAACTGCAACAAGCCATATAAATAGCCCAATCTGTGTTACAGTTGGCAAAAAAGCGGATATCAAAACAATACTACTGTTTCTACTAGTAAATTCCTTGGACTTTAAAAGGTGTTTACAATTGACACAGTGTCCACAGGGAAAACATCCAATCAATCTATCGCCCAAAATAGTAGTTTGATACAACACAGGTAATCTAGACTCAGAATGGTGTTTATAATGATTGAAGTATCCAGCTAGATTCTTTCCTTTACGGAAAGAAAAAGAACATGTATTCGGAATGAATGGTTGAATCTTATTATCAGCTTTAAGTATGTTCCAATTGTCTTTAATGATATTCATAAATTTATTAGTATTTCTGCCAAAAGTGGTAGTAAACCGTAATATATTGGACGATGAACATTTATTTTTATTTTTGTATATCAGTAGATTGTCTCTGTCCAGACCCAAGGCATGATTCTGGGCCATAGTGACATATCCTGAGCTGTAGCCTCTATTCATAAATCTATGGTGCAAGTCATGAGCATGATGTTTAAAAGTAACATCATCTGAGCAATTATGTCTAATTCTAAGAAATTGTGATTTTGGAATGTTTTTGGCTATATGTTTTGGATGAAAGCTGAAGGCATGGAGTAAAGTATTATATTGTGGGAATTTTCGATAAACTTCAGTTTTGAGGGTATCATCCTCATTTTTCGTGACCAAAACATCCAAAAACGTGATGGATTTTTGGTAATAGTAAACTGAATTCCCCATTTGTTGTCATTTAGATACTCCAAATATTCCTGGAGATATCCTATATCTGATCTCCATTCCATCCAGCAGTCATCCAAATATCTCCGCCAAATGTCAATGTCAGGCAGAAACAAGTTATGGGTATCATCATAAATCATGATTTCCTCTATGTAAGCCATGAAGAGATCAGCATATATGGGGCAAAGGAAGCCCCCATTGCTGTACCCTTGATCTGTAAATAACATTCCTGATTTTAGTTAATACATGCTCAGTTAGATTTATGAGAAAAGTATTAAAACCAGGTTGATACAGGTTAGATTTATAAAGCCAATACTCAATGGCATCAAGACCAGCCCAATGAGGGATGTTAGTATATAATGAGCTGACATCCAATGTGCAAAGCCACCAATCCTGTTCTAATTGCATATCATTAGCTATGCTCAAAAATTGTGTCGTGTCCTGTATTCTAGATCTAACCCAAGGTAAAAGTGGTTTTAAATACCTGGTCAAAAATTCTGAGAGCGGCTCTGTAAGTGATCCTATGCCCGACACTATTGGCCTGCCTGGTGGATGTAAAGGATCTTTATGTATCTTAGGCAGAAAGTAAATAAATTGTCTGGCAGGGTCAGTGATGGTTAGGTGTCTTAGTGTTTTATCTGTAATGATCCCAATATCAACCGCAGAGTGTAAAAAATCATTGATTTGTTCAGTAAATACTGGTGTGGGATCAAAAGGCATTTTGTTATAATATCGGGCATCACCCAATTGTCGGTGTGCCTCAATATCATAATAACTCCAATCCATAACCACCACTGCCCCACCTTTTATCAGCATGAAGAATTACCAATTCCTTATTTCTAACTAGTTCATCTAAGCTAGATATGTCACTTTCAGTCATGTTATTGGGCATTGGTTGTAAGGAATTGTGCTGATAATGTAAGTTACTGAGTACATTACGTAAAAAAAGACCAACAGAGGGATGCATAGGAGGTGTAAATGATGAAGCATGATATCTGAAAACATCCTTATGTTGCTGTTCTTCATCCCCCTTGTCCTGAAAAAACAATTTAAGGTTAATATGTCTACAAAAAGAAAATAAATCTTGTGCAAAATTATCTTCAGGAACAAAAAAAACGGGGATAAAAGATAATCCTTTATTTAGTAGAGATGTTTGTTCGGATGTTAATACAGTGTTAGAGATATTACAAACATTATTTACTTGTTCGTTAATACTTCCATCAAATTTTGGAGACTTGTAACCCTTTTTGTGTTTCCTACCACCCCTCCTACCCCCCCTGTTGGGCCTAAAGGGATTGTATGATTACTACGTTTGGGCGTAGGGGACCCCATGGTGTGCTGTGTATCAGTGTCAGTTCCTGATAAGGTGTCATAATCAGTAGAATCAATAGTATTTCCACGTCCTTTTAAAATGGATCGTGGGCGTTTCCTTTTGGAACTGGATGTGTTAATAGTCTCTGCATTTTGGAATCTGACATGTCTAACATGTTTAAATGGTTGTCCTTTCTGATAGTCAGACAAATCCTGTGCAAATTTTTTAAGTTTCCTTTCCTTAAGGCTAGTATCAAAAATCAACAAATCAGAGCTAAGTTTGGATAGTAATGGAGGAAAAAAACTATCCTGTTGGTATTGGTTGCAATCCTCAATAAGTTGTAACATCTTAGTTTTCTTTATCAATAATCCTAGTGTAATAATTGGACAAAGAATGGACAAACTTCATAGAACATTCTTGTTGAATGGATAACCATTCTGTAGTAAGAATTTCATCGGGATCTGCCACCAATGGCTGAATCTTGACCCTCAGACCCCTAGGACAAATGTCTTTGGCCAAATAAGCTTTCAATAGTTTGTGGTGCCAAACATCAGATCTCAATGATCTCATGTTTTTATTAAGATCAACAAATGATTTTTGACATAACTGTTCTGGCTTCAAAGAATTAGAATTAGCAGAGCCATCAATGCCCAAACCAATACCAAAAAGTGCCAGATCATCTTTATCCGAAGATAAATCCAAGAATATTTTGTTTGTCCATCATAAAAGATGATCAAAAATGTGATATAACACAATAATAAAGAGCAACCACGCCCTCTGTCAAAACCAACAGATAATAATATTCAAACAATAATGGCCAGAATATAGTTTGTGCAAAACCATGCACATTAAAGCCACGTTAGACACAGGACAATAATGGTATAGTGTAAACAAAATACTATGCCCCTTATGTATCTGACATAGATCCGAAGTGAGGCACCTCAAATTAAAAGAATAACACCTAACTTTACCAAAATGGCCAGAGAACAAAAATCAGAAACAATGGTGGTCAGATCCGAGATGTCCTACACTAAATATAAGAGGACATTATAAAGGATTATATATACCTAATATGACAATGAACAATTATATTATTGATATTATTAGTAGTGTTGAAAAATATTTATAATGCTCATAAAGGTCCAGTGATTAATATCAAAAGACCTACAGATCAAGCCAACCTAGCATAGTCAATATATAAAAACTTATTCCTATATTAGATAATATTCAGTCAATAAGCTGACCCCTGATCTGAGAAATGGGTACAAAAACTAAACACTAGAAGTGACACTTTAGAGCTAGATCTTATAAACCATATGTATGGTTATCTGTAATACACAGAATATAAACAAAATCATAACCACAAATGTACATAAATAGTGTCAAAATTAGTGATGTAGTACTGTGCTTGGTATAATCCTGAAATAAACTGTTTACTCCCTGAAAATTATTAACTAAGATATGTGATTAGACACAAAAATAAATTCAAAACAAATATACACTGCTATTATAAAGAAATGTCCAGCAACCAGATAGTTTACTCCATTCCTTTAAAGAATAATATAAAGTTCACAATAGCCATGGAAAATATGTCTTACTTCCGTAAATCATTGTCGTAGCTTCCCTCAACTCGTCGATGAATTCAAAATGTCCAGCAACCAGATAGTTTACTCCATTCCTTTAAAGAATAATATAAAGTTCACAATAGCCATGGAAAATATGTCTTAGTTCCATAAATCATTGTCGTAGCTTCCCTCAACTCGTCGATTAATTCAAAAGGCCATGCCCTGTTGACGAGCAGAATAGTAGATCATAGATAAAAAACATAGTTCCATTTATAAGATATGCCCTCCAAAATGCAATCGGATTTAAGCAATCCGTTCTAAATCAAAAAAGAAGCACATAAAAAATACTGAAAGTTGCTTTACTAAGAAACAACTTTAACAAAACATAAACACTGCTTCTAATTTGAAATATGATATTTAGGTGGTGTATATTTAAAGGTAAACACTTGTAGGCAGTTGTCCATGTAATTAAATGCAGCGTATTCACTTGTAATTATAAGCCTTAGAAGTGTATGAACACACTTAAATGTCCAACTTGTAGAGAACTTGACAGTCCACAACAAAGAACAGTTGTAATTGTCCAAAACATACACACAATCCTAAAGGCGTATTGCGATAACAGTTCACCCAAAGTGATATTATTGCCTACCCTTTGAATCCAACATGCACATGTAATTGCGACGTATGTTCACTTCCATAGTTACAAACATGGACGTTAAATCACAGAAGTTGCTCCAAAAAATGTTCAGTACCTGTTCATAACACATAGACCACTTTTAGAATGAAAAAAATCCTCAAATATGGCAAAAATAGTATAATAACTAGATGTCAACTATGTAGAAGCGGCCAACACGCCAACACAGCACGCCATGAAGTCCCCAACAGGAAATTCAGCAACGTGTGTCCCAAATAGAGTTCCCCTGCATACGAGAAGTTGCAAGGCAAAAAAGTGTATAAACGCCTTGGAAGTATATGAACACGCTTTAATGTCCAACAAATAACGAACTAAACAGTCCGCAGCAAAGACAGTTGTGGTTGACAAAATAAATCATGCGCACAATCCAAAAACGCGTATTCCGATAACAGTTCACCCAAAGTGATACTATTGCCAACCCTTTGAATCCAACACGCACATGCAATTACAACGTATGCTCAATTCCATAATAGCAAACATAGACGTTAAATCACTGATGTTGCACCAAAAAGTGTTCAGTACCTGGTCATGACACACAGACAACTTTTTAAAATGAGAAAAAATCATCGGAAACTTGGCAAAATTAGTATAATAAGTAGATATCAACCATGTAGATAACGGCAGACACGCCAACACAGCACACCATGAGGTCCCCAGCAGGAAATTCAACAACGTGTATCCCAAATCAAGTTCCCCTGCACGCGGGAGGTTGCACGGCAAAAAAAGAGCCCAATTCAAAAAATTATAGCCAGCAACAAGTGAGCCATGTTCCAGTAGTTTATTTAAACTACTAAGACCACATTACATGCAAAACAGACCGGTTTCGGCCAACAAAAATTTTGGCCTTCTTCAGTGTATTACAAACAGTATAATAGTAGTCAGATCTTATATAGTGAATAAAAACATATCATTGGTTGAAAAATGCATATTAATTAATGAACTCATGAATATTTATATTTATAAATAAACCATATAGACTTGAAAATTGTATATCAAAATTCAATCATAAATATTCATTAAGTCCTGGATTAAATAAAGCCCCAAGTTTTGTAATCCATTTTTTCTCCCTAGCATTTAATTTCTTATGCCAGCCAGATTTATAAGTTCGATCACCAATAAGTTTATCTATGATAATGAAATGGAATTGAGCTGTAGGATGTATAAGTGTGTGTTTATATAATGCATTGGTGGTTCTTTTACATTTAATATCACTTAGGTGTTCAGACATTTGTCCTAGGGGTCTGAGGGTCAAGATTCAGCCATTGGTGGCAGAGCCCGATGAAATTCTTACTACAGAATGGTTATCCATTCAACAAGAATGTTCTATGAAGTTTGTCCATTCTTTGTCCAATTATTACACTAGGATTATTGATAAAGAAAACTCTAAGGTGTTACAACTTATTGAGGATTGCAACCAATACCAACAGGATAGTTTTTTTCCTCCATTACTATCCAAACTTAGCTCTGATTTGTTGATTTTTGATACTAGCCTTAAGGAAAGGAAACTTAAAAAATTTGCACGGGATTTGTCTGACTATCAGAAAGGACAACCATTTAAACATATTAGACATGTCAGATTCCAAAATGCAGAGAATATTAACACATCCAGTTCCAAAAGGAAACGCCCACGTTCCATTTTAAAAGGACGTGGAAATACTATTGATTCTACTGATTATGACACCTTATCAGGAACTGACACTGATACACAGCACACCATGGGGTCCCCTACGCCCAAACGTAGTAATCATACAATCCCTTTAGGCCCAACAGGGGGGGTAGGAGGGGTGGTAGGAAACACAAAAAGGGTTACAAGTCTCCAAAATTTGATGGAAGTATTAACGAACAAGTAAATAATGTTTGTAATATCTCTAACACTGTATTAACATCCGAACAAACATCTCTACTAAATAAAGGATTATCTTTTATCCCTGTTTTTTTTGTTCCTGAAGATAATTTTGCACAAGATTTATTTTCTTTTTGTAGACTTATTAACCTTAAATTGTTTTTTCAGGACAAGGGGGATGAAGAACAGCAACATAAGGATGTTTTCAGATATCATGCTTCATCATTTACACCTCCTACACATCCCTCTGTTGGTCTTTTTTTTACGTAATGTACTCAGTGACTTACATTTTCAGCACAATTCCTTACAACCAATGCCCAATAACATGACTGAAAGTGACATATCTAGCTTAGATGAACTAGTTAGAAATAAGGAATTGGTAATTCTTCATGCTGATAAAGGTGGGGCAGTGGTGGTTATGGATTGGAGTTATTATGATATTGAGGCACACCGACAATTGGGTGATGCCCGATATTATAACAAAATGCCTTTTGATCCCACACCAGTATTTACTGAACAAATTAATGATTTTTTACACTCTGCGGTTGATAATGGGATCCATTACAGATAAAACACTAAGACACCTAACCATCACTGACCCTGCCAGACAATTTATTTACTTTCTGCCTAAGATACATAAAGTGGATGGTATGGAGATCAGATATAGGATATCTCCAGGAATTTTTGGAGTATCTAAATGACAACAAATGGGGAATTCAGTTTACTATTACCTATGACCAAAAATCCATCACGTTTTTGGATGTTTTGGTCACGAAAAATGAGGATGATACCCTCAAAACTGAAGTTTATCGAAAATTCCCACAATATAATACTTTACTCCATGCCTCCAGCTTTCATCCAAAACATATAGCCAAAAACATTCCAAAATCACAATTTCTTAGAATTAGACATAATTGCTCAGATGATGATACTTTTAAACATCATGCTCATGACTTACACCATAGATTTATGAATAGAGGCTACAGCTCAGGATATGTCACTATGGCCCAGAATCATGCCTTGGGTCTGGACAGAGACAATCTATTGATATACAAAAATAAAAATAAATGTTCGTCCAATATATTACGGTTTACTACCACTTTTGGCAGAAATACTAATAAATTTATGAATATCATTAAAGACAATTGGAACATACTTAAAGCTGATAATAAGATTCAACCATTCATTCCGAATACAGGTTCTTTTTCTTTCCGTAAAGGAAAGAATCTAGCTGGATACTTCAATCATTATAAACACCATTCTGAGTCTAGATTACCTGTGTTGTATCAAACTACTATTTTGGGCGATAGATTGATTGGATGTTTTCCCTGTGGACACTGTGTCAATTGTAAACACCTTTTAAAGTCCAAGGAATTTACTAGTAGAAACAGTAGTATTGTTTTTGATATCCGCTTTTTTGCCAACTGTAACACAGATTGGGCTATTTATATGGCTTGTTGCAGTTGCCATGCATTTTACATAGGTCAGACTTCTAGACCTTTTAGACTGCGTATGTCTGAACACCTAAGTGATATTAAATGTAAAAGAACCACCAATGCATTATATAAACACACACTTATACATCCTACAGCTCAATTCCATTTCATTATCATAGATAAACTTATTGGTGATCGAACTTATAAATCTGGCTGGCATAAGAAATTAAATGCTAGGGAGAAAAAATGGATTACAAAACTTGGGGCTTTATTTAATCCAGGACTTAATGAATATTTATGATTGAATTTTCATATGCAATTTTCAAGTCTATATGGTTTATTTATAAATATTCATGAGTTCATTAATTAATATGCATTTTTCAACCAATGATATGTTTTTATTCACTATATAAGATCTGACTACTATTATGCTGTTTGTAATACACTGAAGAAGGCCAGAATTTTTGTTGGCCGAAACCGGTCTGTTTTGCATGTAATGTGGTCTTAGTAGTTTAAATAAACTACTGGAACATGGCTCACTTGTTGCTGGCTATAATTTTTTGAATTGGGCTCTTTTTTTGCCGTGCAACCTCCCGCGTGCAGGGGAACTTGATTTGAAATAAAAAATGAGACCACAATAAATCATTTCAAAACTTTTCCCACCTTTTAATGTGACCTATAACCTGTATAATTCAATTGAAAAACAAATATGTTAGGGGAAAAATATAAATAAAAAAAAAAAAAGTACAATATGCTGGTTGCATAAGTGTGCACAGCCTTAAACTAATACTTTGTTGATGCACCTTATGATTTAAATACAGCATTCAGTCTTCTTGGGTACACACCTGCCATCAGGTAGAGAGACCCTGATTAACCCCAAATAAAGTTTAGGATTTTCCTGACATTTACTTAGTTGCCTGCTACAGCAAAAGCCATGGTTCGCAGAGCGCTTACAAAACATCAAAGGAATCTCATTGTTGAAAGTTATCGGTCAGGAGCAGGGTACAAAAAAGTTCCACAGCATTGGATATACCATGGAACACAGTGAAGACGGTCATCAAAAAGTGGAGAAAATATGGGACAACAGTTGCAAAGAACTGGGAGTCCCTCCAAAACTGATGAAGACAAGATGAAAACCGGTCAGGGAGGCTGCCAAGGGACCTTCAGCAACACTGAAGGAGCTGCAGGAATTTCTGGCAAGTACTGGTTGTGTACTACATGTGACTTCTTCTTCTTTCGGCTTTTCCTGGTTAGGGGTTGCCACAGCAGATCACCGGTCCGCTCGTGATTGGCAGTGGTGTTTTTACGGTGTTGAGTTGCCAGCCTGGCACCCAACCTTCCACTGAAGGTGCATGCACTCACGCCTAGGGCCAATTTAGAATGTCCAATCCACCTACAGCATGTCTTTGGGATGTGGGAGGAAACCGAAGCACCCGGAGGAAACCCATGTGACCACAGGGAGGACATGCAGACTCTGCACAGAAGGCACCCCAGCCGAGTATCGAACCGGAGAACCTCTTGCTATGAGGTGGCAGCGCTAACTACCACACCACTGCGGCTGTCTGTACTACATGTGACAATCTCCCGTATTCTCCATATGTCTGGACGATGGGGTTGGGTTGCAAGATGGAAGCTTTTTCTTACACAGAAAAACATTCAGGCCCAACTAAAATTTGCAAAACAATACATAGTCTCCCAAAAGCATGTAGGAAAATGTGTTATGGTCTGAAGACCAAGGTTGAACGTTTTGGCATAGATTCCAAAGGTACGATCTGATGTTGTAAGTCTTTGTTTGTTCATTACAGATAGGACCTCGATTCCACCCTCGGAACCATTATGGCCATTTCCCAGCTCGCCCAAGCCTATAACTCTCAGCTAAGAATCTACCCACAATGCCCCTCTGCTAGTTGATCCAGATCTCATTTGCCACGTTCCTAGTCAGATGTGTTAACCATCTCTCTCTCAAAGCTAAGTAGACAATTGTTAAATTTGACAGTTTTTTCTTCAAAATTACAAAATTTTTAGTCAAGTTAGCCTTTTCTCGCTGTCTACTATAACCTAAGCCTATTTTTTTACCCTTTTCCTTGGTAATTTAATTTTTTTTGGTACTGTCCCTCTCTCCTGTCTTTGACAGGCCTTCCCTTTTTACTAGTGGTGTTCTTTAAAATAACATCACTGGTATTTTCTCCTTTTTTTTTTTCTATAGGATAATATTGTTACCTTACCATGTCAGACAAAACTAATTTGGGATTTAAACAGTGTGACAAGTATGGACGCAAGATGCCCAACTCAGATACACATGTCCATTGTGTCTACTGGTTGGGGCGTGGATCATATTAAAGCTGACTTTGACATTTTGTGCTAGTTTTAGTAATTGGACACTAGCAGAACGTAAGAATAAACTTATTTTAAGAGGTTTACTCAAGACACCTTTCTCGAAGGCTCTATCTGGGTCGGAGGTCTCACCCCCCTCCTAGATAAAAAAAAAAATAAGGAAAAACTGAGTCACTCTGTTCCTGCATCTCCCGTCAGTTACGGAACCGAGTTGGCTCCATGCTTCTCTGGCGCCCTCTGCGCAGACCTCTTCGGCACCAGGCTCTCTGTCCTCTCCCTGAGTGCCGACCATGATATTCACTCCTATTTTGGTTCCAACCACGACACCACTGACTTCAGTGCCGTTCTTGGTTCCCACATCAGCTCCGATAACTATAAATGCCTCGGCACCATCCCTGACCACAGTGCCGACAGTTTCTTCAGCTCCGTGGGCTCCAAAACTCGAATACCTGCCAAGGACAAGATATTCTCCAACTTACGACCCTTTTTTGGGGCAGAGGTTTAGCCCCTTTGTAGAAAGACCTGATTCCCCTTCAGTAGCCGCCTTTAGATCCACTAGGAGTTTTTCTGAACTAGACCTATTGCGGGTTGTGGACCAGCTTCTGGCAGCTGGGGGATTGTCCATTCCAACTAGACCTTGCGTCCCTCTTGGCTCAGAATCTTTTACCACATCTTCCCCTGTTTAGCCTCCTCCAGCATTCACCCTGATCTCCTCAGTACCAGTGTCTGCTTCAGTACATACTGTCTCTGCTTTGACAGCAGTGTTTCCCCTGTCGACACCGACCACCATTGCTGCATCCGATGCTTTCTCGGAGCGGTGCTTGGGCTGTCCGTACCGTGGTACTTAGTCTGGCACCTATTTTCTTGCTGGCACAGTCCACGGTTCCAATGGCTTCCAGTTCTCTCGGAACCCCTCAACTGGAGGTGGGCTGTTCGGGGTGGGGTGTGGCCCTGGTTCCGAGGTTGCCCCTCCTGGTTCTGGGCTCCCATCCCTCCTCAATTGGGCCTGCTGTAGAGGTGATGGAAAAGGTCCTTCATTCCAAAGGCTCAGTCGGCACCAATGACATCAGTATTGGAAACCTCCCCTAGCATGCACCTCTCCCAACCCGCTATGTCAGGTCCCTGGGCACGGGAGTCGCAAGAAGTTGCTTTGAAGGGAACCCCTTCTCCAGAGTCCTCTTCAGAAGATCCCACTGGAGAGCCACCCCGGAAGAAACAGTGCAAGAGGAAGCACCTTGATTTCCCCAAAGGAATCTATTACAGAAGACACTGTGATGAGAAGGAAGGGTCCCCACGTTTTCCCCAGACAACGTTACATTCTCAAAATCCTCAAATGGCGTGGGGAATGGAAGTCCTCTAACCCTTCCTCTGAGGAATCTGTGTTCCTGCAGGCCTTCCGTGCCCAGCCATCTACTTCCTGGGTGACCCCACCAGCAGATGACCTTGTTAAACTAATTGTGCAGCATGCCTGGAATGCCTGGACAACATAGAACCTGTCACTCGAAGACGAGACAAAATTTTATCTACACCTGAAGACCAGCCCCACTGTTCCAAGCAGTTGACAAGTTGATTCTATGGTAGTGGTGGCGGCCACCAAGATGGAACTGGCAGAAGATAGTTCCACTGTCCATCCTCCAAATATGGAGTCCCGGACCATGGACAGACTAGGGAAGTGGACCTATGCTTCAGCGACCTTCGCCATTTGGTCACTGAGCTGCCTGGCACTCTTTACTCGTCTCCAAAGAGACCTCATTTGAGAAATGTTTTCCTCTTTGGTGGGGGTGCTGCCTGATGAGGTGCTTGACACTTGCCTTGCAGCTAGCTACCCTTGAATCCATCTCGAACTCCTTGATGCGCTTGATATCTCTCACCACCGAGGGGGCAGCTCGAGTTGCCGCATCTGGTGTTAACATGAGACGTAATGCTTGGATGCAGTTGTGTGACTTCACAGACCCCTTTAAATCTTCCTTTGTAAATGCACCTGTCGACGAATCTGCACTTTTTGGACCCAAGGTACGAGACACACTTGGACACACTTGCACATAGTGAGAGAGAAGACCTTGTCTACTGTGGGCATATGCTTTTCCAACCCCCAGAGGTCTTACTCCAGGAAACAGAAGGAAGGCAAGATGTGGTTCAAGAAATTCCAAGGATCCTTTCATGATGCTTGTGGTGAACAATCCCCCCGGGGGCAGAGGGGACAACTCCATATGGAAGATGCCCCTTTCGGGGTAGAGGGTGTCTGCTTAACCAGGGCACCAGAGATTCTTTCTCTGGCAGACCCTACCAGCGCTCCTGAGCAGCAGCCCGATTGCTTTCCTCTGGAAGCAGGCTGGGGTCGTTTTTTCTCTGCACCTACCAGCCTGGCATCTTATTACTACCGATGTTTGGGTGCAGAGAATAATATCCAGAGGCTGCCAAATACCATTCGATTTAACTCCCAGACCTGTCAAACGAATCTCCGATGTACCACCCAATCAGAGGGAATTAGCAGCCTTAGAAATAGAAAAGCTGCTAAGAAAGTGTCATCCAACCAGTCCCACCAGACCAGAGAGGATCCGGGTTTTACTCTAGGTTCTTTAGTGCCAAAAAAGACAGGGGACTGTAGACCAATCCTGGATCTCAGCCTACTGAACAAATGTTTCAAACCTCAAAAATTCTGGGTGGTCACAGTACAGTCCTTTCTTCCCTTCCTAGAGAGGGACAATTGGATGTGCTCTATAGACCTCCGGGATGTATACTACCACATGAAGATGGATCACCACTCCTGGAGGTTTCTCCGCTTCCGTCTGGGAGCCAATCACTGCCATTCGGTCTCTCGACAACCCCCCCCCCCCTGAGTGTTCACCAAGTCTATGGCAGTTGTGGTAGCTCATCTTCGACTACAAGGATTCCAGGTGTTTCCTTATCTTGACGACTGGCTCCTTACTGCTCCAACCAGGAATTTCATAGTCCACAGCCTCTCTTACACTCCTCTCCGCTTGGGGATTACAATCAACAAAGACAAATCTCAGATGTCCTCAACGAAGACACTGGTATTTATTGGAGCAGTCTTCGACACAACATGCTGTTTAGCTTCTCTCCCTCCTCACAGGCTTTTGAAATCCAAGACCTTCTTCCTCACACATACATACCAGCATGTCTTATACTGCGACTCTTGGGCTCCATGGCAGCTGCCATTACATTAGTAGTACTGGCGAGACTGCACATGAGAATCCTGCAGTGGTCGTTGTTAACCCACCCACTCAACCACATGGTACGCCTTCTAAACCATTGCAAGGAAGAAATGCTATGGTGGATGAAGCCCCGAACGAATCTTTGGTGTCGACCATTCTGTCTTCCCCAACCTACGGCCACATTGACCACGGGCGCTTCACTGTTAGAGTGGGGGGGGGGCTTTTCCAGGGAAAGACTGTCCAAGGCACCTGGACCCCCATCGAGACCAACTTGCATATAAATCTCCTGGAACTGAGGGCAGTTCTCTTAGCGTTGCAAGCATTCCATGCATCCCTACCCTTGGGTACCATTGCATTTCAGTCAGACATGTCAAGTCATCTGGTATATCAACAAGTAAGGCAGAACCGGTTCTTACCCTGTGTCAGGAAGCCATGAGGATTTGGCACTAGGCGATAGCTTCCAATCACTTTTCTTATAGCAATGCACATTCCCGGGAGTTCCAACCTTATTGCGGACAATCCGAGCAGGAACATCCTGATCCCTCACGAGAGGTCCCTCAACCCTGTAATAGCAGATCAGATCTTCCAACATTGAGGAAAGCCTTGCTGCGACCCATTTGCTTCCCCTGTAAACTACAAATGCAGAAGCTGTTTTGCCTTGATCCCCCCTTAGGGGGAACCACCTCATTCTAAAATTTCTCCAGAAAGCTCAGAGGTTGAAAAGCAAAGTGATCCTCATTGCTCCCTACTGGTCACGTCAAGTCTGATTCCCGTTTCTATGGTCTCTGATTCACAGCCCATGGATCCTGGATCATTCCCAGGACCTGTTATCTCATCCTCTGGGGACTGATTCATCCTAACCTGCATGGTCTCAAGCTCACAGCTTGGTTCCTCCACTTCCAGTGATTGCCAGGCTGCCTGACATCCCATCTCCTGTTCGTGAAATTCTTCTGGCCTCTCTCAAACCTTCCACTAGAAAGGTTTATTCTAGTAAATGGACTAGGTTCTCTATTTGGGCCAAAGACCAAAACTTAGACCCTTTCTCTGTGCCTATTCAAAAAGATCCTACAGTACCGGACTACTCTTTTACATGCAGGAGCCTCAGCTTCAACGATCACTGTACATTTAACAGCTATTGCAAATTTTCATAATGGTCTTTATAATTCTTCAGTTCTGTCACACTGCCTATGCAAGACATTTTTGAAGGGAGTATTACATGTTGAACCTCCGTTCAAGCCTCCCTTAGAACCCTGGGACTTGACTCTCTGGTGCTTCAGTCTCTCATAGGTTCTCTCTTCGAGCCCTTTGATTCATGTGATTTGAAATTTTTGTCATGGAAAACCATACTTCTTTTAGCACTCACCTCAATGAGAAGAGTATCTGTGCTGCAGGCCTTGTTTCGAGTCCTTACTTTATCTTCCACACGGATGGGGTGTCCCTTCGTACTGACCCTTCTTTCTTGCCCAAGGTAATTTCTGGCTTTTTCCATTAACCAATCTATTGACTTGCCGGTTTTCTTCCCAAGGCATTCTAATAGAGGCGAGTACCTTTTACAGACCCTTGATGTGCACTGGCAGCTTCGTTGTTATTTGGACAGGACTAAATCTTTCAGGAAAACGGACCAATTGTTTGTGGCCTTTGCAGGACCCAGATTGGGTAAACTGTTTCCAAAGTGACTTCATCCTCTTGGCTTAGAAACGTCATTACCTTTATCTACCAACAGAATAAGCTATCCTTACCTTCCAGAATAAAGGCTCATTCTTCCAGATCTATGGCTACTTTTGTAGCTTTTCATTCCAGAGCCTCTGTGGATGATATGTGCAGCAGCCACTTGGGCAAGACCTCATACCTTTTTTATCTTGTAAATCGGATTTGGCCTCCAGGGGATGAGCATCTTTTGGTTCTGTGGTGCTCAGGAATATCCTTCCTCAGGGTCACCCAGGACTCGGGTAGCTGGGGACTCGGTTGATTTACAGCATCCGATAAAGAAGTTGTCTTACCATAACTTTCCATCTGTGTTGTAGATCTTTGTTCTTTCATTGCTTCCCGCCCTCCTTCCCCCTCCCTGGACTCCTGGTGGACTTGGAACTCCTGGTTAGGGTATTTGCTCAGACAGAGCCCCCTACTATTTTCTATTACTACATCTTCTATCTAGGGTGGCTAAACTCGATCTGGAGTAACTAGGAGAGGGGCATTGTGGGTAGGTTCTTAGCTGAGACGTTTTGGCTTGCGCAAGCTAGGAAACGGCCGTATCTGTTCCGAGGATGGAACAGAGGTCCTATCTGTAACAAATGAACAATGATCTACAACACACAAATGGAACGTTATGGTAAGACCTAACTTCCTTTTTCGCACAAAAAAAAAAACACTTCGCCACCAAAGAACACCACCCCCACGGTGAAGCATGGTAGTGGCAGTATCATGCTTTTGGGGTTGCTTTTCAGCTGGAACTGCTTTAGTCGAGGTGGAGGGAATTATGAACAGATGTTCTTCATGTTTTACTGTTGCAGTCCTCACATTTGGGTTATCCTGCCAGGGGTAGCCCTCAGTAGACTCGAATACCAGAGGCTTAGTATTTCTGCATCAGTTGCTGTCGCTACAGGACTGACATCAGGTCGTCAGTGGTATAAAATCAGGCAGCAGACACCATTACATCAGTCTTTCTTGCCGAGGAGCCAGAAGCAGTTTGCACGAGTGCTGGTTGGCCGCTACCTGAGTGTTTTGTTTCCGAATTGAAGTTAAAGTATTCTAAAGCTAAGTACCTCGTTGGGGACGATTTTATTCTTGCTCTAACCGATGTCAGAAAAAGTTAATTGTCCCATCTGTGGAAAGCAAATACCACACAGAGACTTCCGTTCTTACTGCGTCACCTGTTTAGGCCCAGACCACGACATCCCTTGCTGTCACTTTTGTGCTTTGTTCAATGCCAGAACTATACGTTGTCGGGCCCTAATTGCAGCTAGATATTTTCGCTCTGTCCTCAAATTCCGATATGGCTTCGGTAAGCCATCTGACTACCGGTCTTCCGAAAAACGTAAGGATAGATAGAGACAGACTGCACAGGTCCAAAACTGCCGACAATGCTTCTGTTAAGCTAGTCGTCAGTTCTCTGGTCCTTGGGTGCTTTTGCAGCCCCTGATGCCCACTTCTGTGGATTCGCAGGCCACTACTGAGACCCTTTCGAAGTCCGGTATGCCGTGAGACTCTTCGACTAAGGATCCTGCGGATGTCTCTACCTTGGATGTGTCTGGAGCCGCTGTGCAGGCACTGGCTTCCGAGGAAGTACTTCACACTACCAATACTAGACACAAACCAACTTCTTTTGTGTATTTAGTTCTTTCTAAAACTACCGAGTTTCTAAGGCCCAGGGTACAAACTAGACCCAAAAAACCGCCCCAAGCTCAGGCACCTGCTTCCTTGCCTCAATCTCAAATGCATATCTTATTGTGCTTGTTAGGGGAAGCCAGGCTACCCCTTCCAAAAGAAAAGAGCCTTGTCCCCAGTAGTTTTATCTGAACAGGAGTCTGATAAATCTGATGCTTCTGATTATGAAGACATGCAACCCCTCTCTGCTCATGAGGATTCTGATGCAGAGGAATCCATTCCTCCTGTCACTCCACTCAAGGATTTTTCATTTGGTGAAACCCTGCATACTTTAAGGGAGCATTTCCAATGGAAATGTCAGGACTATCCTTTGTCATAAAAGAGACTCGGGGAATTCTTAGATTTACCACGGCACAGACCTTTGACCATTCCTCCTATCCTGGATGTTGTGGATGATGATTTTATGGAATCCAGTTTGTCTCTGGACACCCTTCCTCCTGATCCAAGGAAATCTGACTGGTACTACAGAGTCCCTGATCCTCGCAAATTCCTTTTCAAAAAATCCTACTGCTGACCCAGAGATAATCTCTCAAGGACCTAAAGGAATTAAAGCAACCTCAGCCAAGAATCTCGCCTCCTCAGACGGGGACTCCCGAGCTTTACACAGATGGGCTAAAAAAGTATACACCTCTGCTACTCTTGCTATTTGAGCACTAAATTGTCGGTTCCACATGCTGAAATATCAGCAGCATACCATGGAACTCCTCAAACAAAAAATATCTTCCTTTCCTGCTTGTAATTACAAGAGCTTATGCATTTTGCAAGCCAAGTTACTAAGCACACCCTGCAATGTGGCTGTGATGTCCTAGAAGCATCTTGCAGGGCAGCAGTCACTGGTTCTGTCCTTAGAAGGCATGCTTGGCTTAAGGAACAGACCTTGCCAGACAATATCAAATCAAAATTATTGTACACACCATTGAATAAGACAATTTATTTGGCACTAAGGCAGAAGGGGTCAAAAAAAAAAAAAAAAAAAAAAAAGATGGAAGAAAAAGCTAAATCTATGCAGACAGACTTTTTTTTTTAATATATATACAGGTCCAGCCTCTGAGGTTCAGTAGGCATTGCCCCTCCAAGCATTGGTCCTTTCTGCCCCCCTCCAGGCCAGCTCTGCCCAGGCTCGGGGGAGCCAGACCCCCAAACAGCAGCCCCAGGGAATGCAGAGATCTAAGCAATGAAGTTCCTCCTCTTCAAAAGCAGGGAGTGCTAAGCCACCCCCTTATGGTAAGAACTCACAATGACTTTACACCTCCACCCCTTACCTTTGCCCACCTGCTTTTGCTCCTAGGAGGAAAACTGCTTCCATACAAACAGCTGTGCCTCTATTACCAATGACTGGTGGGTCCTCAACATAGTGTCCCAGGGATACAAATTTTATTTCCACACCCCAAAAGGGTTCCCAGATCTCCAAACCAGTGGGCAGAGGCCAAAAAGCAATACAGCATGTTCCTGCAGACCAGTTAGGCCAAGGTTTCTATTCCAGACTCTTCCTGGTACCCAGAAAATAAGGCACCTGGTGCCTAAGCCTCGATCTATCCGTTCTAAACACCTTTCTGTGCTCACCATCCAGCATCATCTTCCTGTGCTTTCCAAGGATGCTTGGTTCGCCACCCTAGACCTAAAAGAGGCCCAGCTACACATCCCATTCAGGGGATCTTACAGGAAATATCTGTTTCATGGCAGGATCTATGCACTTTCAGTTCTCTGCGCTTCCCTTTGGCTTATCCATTGCTCCCAGAGTTTTCACAAAATGCTTTGCTCCAGCCATTGCATTTTGCAGACAAAGAAATATTCAGATTTACCCCTGCTTGGACGATTGCCTGATTCAGGCAGACAGTCAGGAAAAGTTGTTACAGCACCTGACCTTTTGTAAAGGACCTGCTGACCTCCCTGGGGGTATACTATCAACAAAAAGAAATCAAAACTAGTCCTCACACACACAAATTTTATTCCTGGGAGCAAGCATGGACACAGCATCCCAGATGGCATTTTGTACTCCAGAAAAACGAGCCTGTCTGACGGGCTATTTCTGTCACCACAACCCAGTCATCCGCAAGGAAAATCTTGCAAGCTCTAGGTTAATGGCCTCTTACATTCTACTCATTCCATATGCCAGACTGCATATAAGGAAACTACAATGGTACCTTAAAAGCCTTTGTTGTCAACACTCTGAAGACCTGGAAATTATCATACCAATGATACCTTGTCTAAGGAAAGATTTTCTTTGGTGGGCAGCAGCATGCAACCACAGCAAGGGACTTCCCTTCTCACAACCCCATCCCGCC
>NC_056726.1:623132319-623134819 GCF_019279795.1 Protopterus annectens | reverse complement strand
CTTGGAGAATATTTTCTTGTTTCCTGTTACTTTGGAAAAAGTAACTTTATTTTCAATAATTTGTGAATCTCGTTTAAATCCTGTGAAACAAGGTGTTCTATGTAATAAGATAGAGGAGTGAGTGTTGGGCTTTTCTAGCCTGTACTTTTTTGCATTCTTTATTTTTACGTTTATTTTTGTGGTTTTCTATGCTTTACATTCTTGATGACAGTAAAAAAAGGAAGAGATCCTCATGTATAGGAGAGCAGTTGGAATTTATTTAAGAAAATTAGGTACTGGAAATTCTCTTTGGATGCTTTTTCCTAAAATAAGATATTTGTACATGGAAATTTTGTGAATTTTTTTTAATAGGATCAGGGAGATATACTGATGTAAATATTAAGCAGAGCATAGCTAGAAGGAAGCAGAGATTTCAGAGATGGTTGGACTGTGTAGATTTTTTTTTTTTTTTTTTTTTTGTGGAGACCTTCTTTAAGGAAACTGGATGTTAAGAGGGAAATTAAATATAAATGTTATGCAGAGCAACTTTGTTCTCATTGTAACAGGAAGAGACTTTGCCTGATGCCTTGTTGGACTGCCCTATTTATTTACTTCTCTTTGTCGATCAGGTAATTGATCTTAGCCAAAGCCTTTTTCACCATGAGACCTGTATGGGAAAGAATACAGAGCTTTCATATTGATATGACTACATACTGCCGTTTGTTGTACAGCTGTATAAATTATATACTGTGATGATAGAATTATATGACCAAGAGCAATCCTTTAGGATAACAAGTTTTACACAGAAACAATATAATCAAAGACATGGTCCTGATTTAAATAAATACTGAACAGATGTAGTAAATCACACTCTGTGATGCAGACTAAGCTAATTT
This sequence comes from Protopterus annectens, assembly GCF_019279795.1. Classification (NCBI taxonomy): domain Eukaryota; kingdom Metazoa; phylum Chordata; order Ceratodontiformes; family Protopteridae; genus Protopterus; species Protopterus annectens. The sequence continues at coordinate 623,133,944 of NC_056726.1, read as the reverse complement.
AACTTTCCTGGTCATGAGAATCAATGCTTGCCATTGCTTAGCACTGTATAAAGATAGCCAGTCAAATATAACACAGTAATGAAGAGGCCATGCTGATCTGTGGAAATGAAATCCATTTAGAGAGGAAAGCAGCATGTGTATCTGAAAAGGTATGGCAGAATGCATAAGAAATGTTTTAACAGGAAGCACATGCATGCAGTTACCTGGCTGCGTCAAAGTAAAATTACAATAAGTTAGGACTTAGGGAACGGATGATTTAAAGTTAACTGTCTAGCAGCCACAAAATAAACCTCAAACTAATAAGCTTAGTAACTAAGCTTATTAGTTCGCGGCGCCCCTGTGAGGAAGCCACGGCTCCCCAGGGTGCTGTGGTGCACACTTTGGGAACCCGTATGCTTCGGGTATAGACATTTATTTTTTGTTTCTAACATTGTCCTTTCAGGGCCAGGCTCCGCTTACCACTTTCTGTTTTCTGGAAAGTTATGAATGACTTGGTGCCTAAACTAGTCTTCTTTTAGTCAGCTCAGCTCAAGCTGCCTGACTGTTTTAGCTTGTGGAAGGTGCCCTGAATCTTTGAGGCTTGGCTGGCTGTTGCATCCTTCGCAGGATATATCCCTTATAGCTAAGGCTACTACAGCAGTGATCATCTGAACATCGGTTAAGTTTATTTACACAGCTGTACTTTTCAGAATGTTAGGTGCTGCGGTAGCGTTGTCGCCTCGCAATAAGACGCTGTCCGGTTCGATTCTCTGCTAGAGCGTGTTCTGCGTGGAGACATGCGTGAATGGGCGTACCTTAGTTGAAGGTTGTGCGTCAGGGCTGGTAACTCGGCACATCAAAATCAACTACCAGTCATTAGCAGACTGGAGTTCCGCCCCACAGACCGGGTTTCTCAGACATTATTAACAGCAGACAGTGTGAATGATATTAACCATTTAGTAGTTAACTTGACTAAACAATATTTCAGTTCAAGTCAATTAAAGCTATTGCAAAAGGGATTAAACTATGTGCCATCTTTTTATTTGTCACATGTTGACATAGTTAAAGATGTTAAACAGTTCAGTAGAGTGTTGAATTTGAAATGTTTTTTTGCCAGCCAAGGTGAAACAGTGACTACATCTGAAAACGTTGATTTTAGGTTTAAAAAATCTAATTTCATACCAATATATAATAACAGTGTACGTATTTTTGAACAAATGGTATTGAAAGAGATGCAAATTAAACAGGCAGATTAAACAGGCAGATATTTTCAAGCATTTCAACCACAATTTGACGATGGAAGAACACAAGGCATTGGTTGAATTAGTTCAAAATACTAATGTGGTCATCACCTCAGCTGATAAAGGAGGAGCAATAGTTATATGGGATAAAACACAGTATGAAACGGAGGCATTAAGACAGCTGAGTGATCCAAATTTCTATTGCCCTTTGATGTCTGACCCTATGACAGAATTTAAAATAACCATTGATCATTTTCTGTTAAGGGCTACACAAAAACAAATTATTAGTGTTAATATAGCAGAACAACTTAAGGTTGATCATCCTACATTTCAATATTTTTATTTAACCCCCAAAATACATACGACTTTGCATAGCCCTCCAGGTAGACCAATAGTGTCAGGAAG
>NC_056726.1:623102319-623127319 GCF_019279795.1 Protopterus annectens | reverse complement strand
CCTCTCTTTATTGAACTTTCCCCTTTCTTTAGCAGCATCATCGTCTCTCATCTTTTAAATTATAACTGTCTGCTTGTGTTTTATGTAGGTGATCCTTAACTGTGTAGCTGTATAATATCCCTTCAAATTGGGTAAACCTAAACCACAACTTCTCCTCAGGTTGATGTATGCCTGACCTATATACAAGACTAAAGGGCCTAAAATATTTTCACTGCTTGTATCTTACTATCCATATCCGTAAATAAGAATGTTCAGTTTCTCAATTTTTATTTTTTTGTGAAGTCTCTTCCCACATATCCTTAGCTGGTATGATTATAAAGCTTTTTAATACATACTCCCAAGTACTTCATCTTATCAGGCCGAAATAAATAGCTGGTATTGCTGAGCCAATTTGTGTGTGGGTACATTAATTTATGGTTGTAGCCTTGGTTTTAGCTTCATTAATTTTATATCCCGAAAAGACTTGAAATTGTGTCAAAATGTTCCACAACACTGATGTCCTTTTCTGGATTTATCAAATACAAAATATCGTCTGCAAATAAAGTCAGCCTTTCTTTATTACCATACCAGTGTATTTGAGTCCCTTATTGTCTTTGTCAATGGTGCTAAATATAAAGCAAATAAAGGGAAAAGAGGACACTCACTACTTGGTTCCTTTGTTCAAACGCAGCTTATCTGTGAGTAATCCTCCCACTTTAATTATTGCATCTGATCCTTCATATATCCCTCTAATTAACTTTATTATTGCATTAGGGAAGGCAAATGCTTCCAATGCCCTACTCATCATTGTTCAATTTAGTGTTTTCAAAATGTTTGCCTCCCATCCACAAAACCACAATGATCCATATCCCAACATTATTATAATTATGTCTTCCATAAATATTTCCATTTGTACTTTCTTGATTTCCATACTTCTCTGCTTTATACAAATTTTCATAACATTCCAGAATATGTCTAAAACCTCTACAGGATCTCTGGTTGTTTTTTTCTTGTTATTGTACGTTTGTCGACAACCCTTTCAGTGTTCTCTTGCCTAAGTTTTTGTGCTCTGGAGTTATCAAAAATAGTTGGTTAACTGCAGTCTTTCTAAACTCGCGCATACTATCTAGATACTCCCTTATTTTCTCTTTAGTACTGTGAATTTGCTGCTCCTCCTGTTATGAGATTCCCCTCATTTTTGCAGTACTTCAACTTTTGTCAGCCTCTCTTAAGTAATTTTCTATTACTACTTAACCATATCTCTTACCTCTTTGTTTCAACTCTATTTTTAAACCATATTTTCATTTTTTCCCACTCACTAGTTACAACTTCTGAAGATATTTCTCTCTTGCCTAATAACTCTGTAATAATTTCCACTACCCATCCCTTAACCTTTCTCTTTAACAGGTAGGTGGAAAAGCGCCTGTGTCTTATTTTAATTCATTATGCTGCATTTTTATCTTCGTTTTAATTGGGACTTGATTAGTAATAGTTATTGGATGGATGTTGAATCTTTCCATTAAATGTACTTGTTTCTGTGAAATGTAATTTGTCTAGTCTAGACTAGTTATTATACCTTGGGGAATAATATATACAGTCTGAGTTGCTACTACTGAATTCACATCTTCATAGCAAATATTTTCATGAATATCCAGAAATCTACCCAGTTGGTTATATTGACTCTTCTAGGTCCTCCTGATGCATCCTCACTATTGCAAATAAAGTTCCATTTCCCACCTGTAAGTAACTATCCCTGTTAAAAGCTTTTTCTCTCTCCCCAAATTGTCTTAAGCTCCGTAATAGCAGTTTTTGGTGGAATATAAATGCACACCATTGTAATCCTCTTCCCTTGCCAGTAGTCCCTTAACTGCCACAAATCTGTCATTTTTGTCTTTTTTTTCTTCGGAGCCCCTCTAGCAATTAGTATAATTATTCCCCTTTTCCTTTGTCCCTGATATTCTGCTGAATATCCATTCTAAAATCCTCTTTAGCAAATGAACACGCTCATGCTTCTCAGATCGGTCTCCTGCAGCATTACTATTTGCACTCTGCATTTCTTAACATACCTCATTATGGTTTCCTTTTTATCTAGGTCTGCAAGTCCATTCACTTTCCAGGAGAATAGCCATTATGATAAATAGCTATTGCTCCCACCTATTGTATATAACAGTTTACACCAATGCAGGCTGATCTTTTTTTATAGTTTTCTTATTGCCATTTGAACCTACGTCACTCTTTCAAGACTCGTTATAAAGAAAACTCTTAAAAAGCTAAATACAAAACACACCCCTTTCCTATTAACTTGGAACAAATGTACAAAACTGTGCACATCTTTAGTTTAACCAATCAGAAGGGAACAGTTGCAGTGCATGCTACAGTCTGTGCTCCTACTTAAACTGATTGCTGTCTATTCTTTTCTTATCTCTATTCTTCTCTGAGATATGAAAAACAGATTGTGTGCTTTCAGAAAACATTTAACTTTTTTAGCCTTAAGAAAATGTGCACTGGCAATCTTTAAAACTAAATTGTAGACTGATCTATTGACTGTATTAAAGCTGCTGGGGAGATTACCTGTTAGTTTTGAAATTATGGAAAGTGACTAATTTTAACATTTCCCTTAGCAAAGAATACTCAGAATTCTCAAGAGTAACTGTTTGCACCTATAGACAGCTTGTCTGTATGGAAATGTACTGAGCAGTGAGTCTTTGTAAATTTCACTGTTGGAAAAAAAAAATAAAATGCATAGCTGCCCTCAGCTGCAGACATCTTGACTCCACTGAACAGTTGCCAGTGGAAAACACACACATCCTAATAGCTTAGCATTTTCATGGCTTTCATTTATTATTTTTAAAGCCTACATGCTTACAAACAACACCTGTTTACAGTTTGAGCCAGATGGTTATCTAGAAATTCATCCTTATAAAATGAAAATAGAAAGTCTTAATTCTACATATAATCAGTGCACTTTTACACCCCACTAGCCCAAGGTTACAGCATATCAGCGTTAAACTTGATGTTCTTCGTCTTCCCTTGCTGCAGTCCTGACAATTGGGTATAGTCCGCGTCCCAGTCGGCCCGAATACCAGAGTATAAGGCTGACGCGTCATGGCGATCAGTGCGTCAGGGTACTAATGCGCATGACCGGCGCCATTTCAGTCTTTTTGCCGCATGGTCCGATGCAGAAGCAATTTGTGCAGGTTGGCGTTCTGAGATTTTCCGAACCGGAGTTTCAGACCGAATACAGAGTTGGCTAAGTAACCCGTTGAACATTTTGGTTTTTCTTGCCTCAGTATTTAACGGATGTCAGAAAAAGTGAATAACTGTATTTCTTGTGGGAAGCAGATACATAGGGATTATCATACATTGTGTATACCTTGTTTAGGGCCTGAGCACGACGTTGTTGGTTGCCGCTCTTGTGCTAGATTTAACAAGCGCACTATTAAGAGGAGGCTTGATTGTGCTAGGTTAGTGTTTGAAGCGTTGCAATTATACTATGCCGCCGGATGCTCCCGCTTCATCTAAGAAGCAGGACAAAACAGTGAAGTCTAGGGTGAGGGACCGGCAGTCCCGACGGTCCTTTAGAAGGCTCAGGGAGCCAGAGGTTTTGCCAGGAGTCTCTATGGAGTCTCAGGCAGATACTTTACTGTTACAGGATGTGCCCTCTCAGGAGGTAGGCCAGGCTGAGGGGGCTTCTCAGGTAACTGTTCTTCCCTCTCTTCCCAAGGTAGTTAGGGCCTCTCCTTCTGTTGCCAAAGCTTCTTTTAGAGGAAGGCCCAGTTCAGCTTCTGTGGGGCTTCTCCTAGCATTTCGGGCTCTGTGCCTAAGAAACATATTAAAATGGCAGAAGATTTGATTACTCTGATTAGAGGTTCTATGCCCCCACCTGATAAGAGGCCTAGGGTGGAACAGGAGTTTAATAGTTTTGAACAGTGTTCACAGGCTTCAGAGTCTTCTGTGGAAGACTTGCAAGAGTTTCCTACTTATTCTGATTCTGATGTGGATGATTCCACTCCTTCAGCTTCTCCTCCTGAGGATTTTTCATTTTCAGAGACTCTTCACTCCATGAGGAGCACTTTAAATGGGAAGGCCAAGATTACTCTGACTCCAGAAAAGGCTTAGGGAATTCTTGTTCTTGCCGCAGCATAGGCCCTTAGCTATTCCTCCTGTATTGAATGTGGTGGAGGATGTTTTTGCAGAGGCTTCTCTGAACCCTGATTCCTTGCCTCCTGCTCCTGTTAAGCCTGATAGGTATTATAGGGTGCCCAAGCTCATAAGTAATTGTTTAAGAGTCCCAGGGCGGACCCAGAAACTGTTTCTCACGGGCCTAAAGGTGTTAAAGCTTCTGTGGTTAATAATCCTGTACCCTCTGATAAAGAGGCAAGGGCTTTGGATAGGTGGGGTAAGAAAGTATATACTTCTTCCACTCTAGCCATGAGGGCGTTGACTTGTCAATTTCATATGCTGAAATATCAGAATTATCTCCTTTCACAATTGAAATCTAAGGTGGATGCTTTGGCGGAAGGTATTGAGTGTAAAGAATTGCTGGATTTGGTTCATGTGTCTGAACAAGTGGGTAAGCATTCTTTGCAGTGTGGTTTTGATGCTGTTCAGGCCTCCTCGAGGGTGGCTGCTACTAGTTCTGTTCTTCGCAGACATGCATGGTTGAAGGATCAGAATTTAGCTGAGCATGTTAAGACCAGGATTTTGGATGCTCCTTTACAGTCTGATGTGTTGTTTGGACCGCCTGTGGAAGCAGTTTTAAAGAAAATGGAGGACAAAGCTAAGTCTATGCAGACTGTTAAAGATTTGTAGCAGGTGCAGCCTCCGAAGTTTAGTAGAAATTGGCCTGCTAAGGGGTGGACATATCCTGCTTATGGTTCCCAGTCTAGGGGTAGGTCTAGACGTGGTAGGGGCAGGGCTCAAGGTTCGTTTAGGCCTAGATCAGACAGTTCACCTGCTCAGACTTCTGGTGAGGGCAGGGGTCAGTCCTTGTAAGCAGAACCAATGACCTGCCTTTTCAGCTGCCAGTGGACTCTCGTCTGGCAGCTCCTTTGGGAGGAAGATTGTCTCTTTTCAAAGAAAATTGGGATTTAATCACTCAAGACAGATGGGTGCTGGATATCATTCATCACGGGTACAGATTTTATTTCCACACAATGCCCCTTTCAAAGGCATGCCAGATGTTCCTCCTCCACAAAGAAAAGAGGCTCACAAGCAAGTTTCTCAGTTACTCCAGATAGGGGCTATTCAGCCAGTCCCTGTGTCAGAAAGGGGCTTGATTTTATTCTCGCCTGTTCCTAGTACCAAAGAAGGGGAACACGTGGAGACCAATTTTGGATTTATCTATCCTCAACACTTATCTGGACATTCCCAAGTTCAAGATGTTGACGTTACAGCAACTGTTACCTCTGCTGGGCAGGATCACTGGATGGTAACTTTGGATCTCAAGGAAGCTTACCTTCATGTGCCCATAAGGCTAAGTTGCAGAAAGTATTTGCGTTTCAACTGGAGATTTTCATTATCAGTTCTCTGCATTGCCCTTTGGCTTATCTACTGCCCAGAGTATTCACAAAGGTTCTGGCTCCAGTGATAGCTTACTTCAGGCTTCAAGGCATTCAAATTTATCCTTACTTGGACGACTGCCTGATTCTGGCTCAAGAAAAGGAACACCTTCTACAGCATCTGGAATATGTCATAGCAGTGCTAAGATGCCTAGGGTATTCTGTGAACGAAATAAAGTCCAGTCTAGTACCCTCTCAAGACATGTGCTTTCTGGGTGTGAGACTGAATACAGCAGCCCAGATGGCCTTTTTAACCCCGGACAAACAAAAGAGTCTGTCACTTTACTTCCATCAACTATCTCATCAGTCCGTGACTGCAAGGACAGTCCTTCAAGCATTAGGGTTCATGGCATCTTGTATTCTGGTGCTTCCCAATGCCAAACTGCATATGAGGAAGCTGCAATGGTATCTCAAAATGTATGGACACAGCACTGCCAAGATTTGGACACTGTCATTCAAATAATACCTTGCCTTCAAAAGGAATTCTTGTGGTGGGCTCAGGAATGTCACCTAAACAAGGCTCTGTGACCCGCCAGAGGCGAGTCAGATTTTAACGACAGATGCCTGGGACAGTGCTTGGGGAGCTGATGTAAATGGAAAGTGGATACAAGACAAGTGGCCTGCCAGACTACAGCATCTACATATCAACATGAAGGAGATGTTGGCAGTCCAGTTTGCATTGATGGCGTTCAAGGAGTTACTTCTTCCAGGGCAGGTGTTGATTCTGACAGACAACACAACTGTCATGTGGTACATCAACAAGCAAGGGGGAACACATTCTTATCCTCTATGCAGGCAAGCAATCATTTTATGCGAGACTGTTAAGCCTGCAACTGACTCTTCAGGCAAGGTTTCTGCCAGGAGCACAGAACTCTCTAGCAGATGTATTAAGCAGACAAATCATGGATCCCCACGAGTGGTAACTGGATCTTCATGTATTTCAGAAATTGACAGTGTCATGGGGAACTCCAGACATAGATCTGTTCGCTTCTCCACTAAACCACCAGCTGCCAAAGTATTGCACAAAGGGGTTTCATCACACAGCTTGGAAAGTGGATGCTCTGTCTTTCAGTTGGAAAAACCTTCATGTCTATGCCTTTCCACCTCTACCTCTTCTTCCAAAGGTATTACTAAAGGTCAGACAGGACAGGCCAAGGATGATTTTGATAGCTCCAGATTGGCCTCGGCAACACTGGTACCCACTTCTAAGGAGTCTTGTAAAGAAGCCTCCATGGCCTTTACCTCTGATTCCTCATCTGTTATCTCAGAAGGACGGTCATCTGCTCAATGTCAAGCTTCAATCTCTTCATCTCACAGCTTGGCATATTCTGTGTTGAAGCATGGTAGGTCTCAGCTTCCTCAACAAGTTTTAAATGTGATTATGGAAGCTAGAAGGCCTAGTACTAGGAAAGTGTGCAGAGAAAAATGGAAGAGATTTTTATTTTGGAGTACAGCAAAGAATTTGGAGATTTCAGAGCCTAATTTGAGTGTGGCTCTTCAATATCTTACTGAATTATTGGACAAAGGTTTGTCTTTCTCTTCCATAAAGATTCATGCTGCAGCAATTTCAGCTCACTATGATTGTGACCCACCTTTGTTTTCGCATCCTTTGTTCAAGCAGTTTCTTAGAGGGGCAAAGAATATAAGACCCCACGTGAGCTCCTACTCCTGCTTGGGATCTCAATTTTGTGTTGGAAAAACTTACTCTACAACCTTTTGAGCCTGCAGCTACTGCTGAATTGAAATATTTGTCATGGAAGACTGCTTTTCTGTTGGCTATTACTTCTGCAAGAAGGGTGTCTGAGTTGCAGGCCCTTATGGCAGTAGAGCCCTTTTGATTTTCCATAAGGACAGGGTATCATTACGTACTAATCCTTCCTTTATGCCTAAGGTGGTTTCTAGTGTGGCTTTAAACCAAACTATTCATTTGCCTACGTTTTTGCAGATCCTCAAAATAAAGGGAAAAGATTTTACACACTTTAGATGTACACAGGCAATTGCGTTATTATTTGAGCAGGACTAAAGATTTTAGGCAGTCTCAGCAGTTACTTGTTTCTTTTGCTTTAAGTTCACAGGGCAAGCCTGTGTCAAAACAAACTATTTCTAGGTGGATTGGCTTTTGCATTGCATTTTGTTATTCCCATCATGGCAAAGAGGTTCCAGCTGGGATTAGGCCTCATTCCACTAGGGCTACTGCCACTTCAACAGCATTTCTAAGGGGTGGCAACTAAGGATATTCTGGAGGCAGCTACTTGGAGTTCAGTGCATACTTTCTCTAGGCATTATCACCTGCCTATATACTCTAAGACTAGAGCTGGTTTTGCCACAGCTGTTTTACAAGGCATGTTGTCAGCTCCTGCTACTTTATAATTTGCCAGCCTCCCTTACCTCTGCTTTGGGATTCTACCCAATTGTCAGGACTGCAGCAAGGGAAGAGAACATAGTACAGTTTTGTACCTACCATAAATGTAGATGTTCGAGGATTCCCTTGCTGCAGTCCATACCCTCCCTCCTTCCCTCTGTGTTTCAGGGTGGTTGTGTAGGTGAGTTTACATGCTTATATTTTTGTATATATATTACTGTATATATTGTACATGTTTTTGGTGCAGGTTGTTTTGGGACTTGTCTTTTGGGTCTTCTGACATCTGGGGCAAGAAAAGACTGAGGAATGACGTCGGTCATGCGCATTAGTACCCTGGCGTACTGGCGTCAGTCTAAGGCCATGACCTCTCTGGTATTCGGGCCGACTGGGACGCGGACTATACCCAATTGTCAGGACTGCAGCAAGGGAATCCTCGAACATCTACATTTATGGTAGGTACAAAACTGTACTTTTTGTCTTGCTGTGCTGTAAAACCTATATTTATTGCAGCTAAAAGTACTTCTTTACTATCTGTAACATACAAGTCACTGAAAAGATTACTCCCACATTTAAAATAGCCCTAAATAGACACTACACAACTGTTTACTGTATGTAACATGCAGTTTATATCTCAAAATGTTTTATACAAATACTAATAAGAAAATAACTTACTTGGTCATTTTCCCTAAACATTAATGATCTAAAGAGGGGTATATACTTTACAGTCCACCCACAAATTTAACAAAGTCAACAATAGTCCACTGTTTTTCAACCACTTTTTTTCTTGCAAAACCATATTTTACAAATGTAATAAAATGCTTTATAGTCGTCTTTTTATTCATTCATGTTAGAGTTGCTGGCCTTCCTCTTCATCTCCATCTTCATAGGTAGGTACTAGGCTGTTGGCCCTAGGGCCTATATAAGCCTAGCCAAAAATGTACCCTGGCTTTCGCCACCCAAGAAAATTTATTTTCTTGTGCCCCTGTCGAGCAGAGCCACAGAAGTGATCCCTGGGGGTGAATTTCCTTTTTCCCATCCAGTCATCAAGATTTTTCTTGAAGTGTGCTAATGAGGAGCTCTGTTTGACATAGGTAGTCTGTTCCAGAATATGGGAAGTCTCTGGGACAGGAATCTATCCCTCCAGCATGTTATGTTTATTGTGGTGACAAGGTTTAGGTCCCTAGAGCGTGTAGCTCAGAGAGATTGGGATTTCTTTAAGTGGAGCATGTCCAACAGCTCTGGGTTTGACTTAGCCTTGTATGTTAGGCAGAGATCACGTCTTGAGTAGGCAATATTGCAAAGGAGTAAAGCTGGAGTTTTTTGAGATGGTCTGCGTAGGGCATCTGTTTGAGGCCAGTAATCCTCTTTGTGAGGTATTTCTGTGGCCATTCCAGGTGTTGTAGATTTCTTGTGAGGTACATACCAAAAGGGGTGTTGTACACTCTAATGGGTCTAATGAGTGATGAGTAGAGGGGAACAATGACCTCTCTCTTTTTCTGGCTGAGAAACCTTTTGTGATGAGGTGAGCCACGTAGATCAATTTCCTGACCACTGTGGCGATGTGATTATCAAAGGAGAGACTACTGTCCACCTGTGTCCCAAGGTCTCATCACATTTTCGGCATTAAGTAGACTAACAGCTATGTGGTGGTTCATGGGTACAGAGTTTTTGCCAAAGGGGATGACAGTACACTTTTTGGCATTGAGCTTCAGGCCATGGCTTTGACACCAGTCATCTGTCTCTGAGGCCCTTTTGTAGTATGTCCGCATTGTTAGGAGTTTTGATTATGGCTCCTAGTTTGCAGTCATCTGCAAACTTTGTTAGCCAAAGACCTTCTGTGTTAACCTGTACTTCAGAGAAATAGATACCAAACAGGAGAGGACCCAGGACTGAAACCTCTGGTACTCCACTTGTCATTTGTCTGAAGTCGGATTTGGAGTCTGCTACTTTCACAGTGTGGGTTCTGTCCATGAGCCAGTTGGCAACCCATCTTGTGACATATAGGGATTTATACCTAGTTTAGTGAGCTTATCTACAATTCCAGAGTGGGGGATGGTGTCAAAAGCCTTGGCGAGATCTAGATAAGCTGTGTGAACCACCTTACACTCATCTATGGCTTTGGTGACTGCTTCAAAGAAGTCAGTCCTGTGTAGGAGACATGATCTGCCTTTTACAAATCCGAACTGGGTAGGGTTCAGAGTTTGGAGATTACCAATGTCTTTGTTTGAGTTCCAGGATACATTCATGGCCTTGCAGACCAGGCTCGTCTGGCTAATGGGGTGGTGGTTTGCGGGGTCCGTCATGGATCCCCCTTTGTGGAGTGGGATAACCGTCGTGGTGTGCCATTCAGTGGGCACAAAGCCTGAGGTGAGGCTTTGATTGAACATGGTACTTAGGGTGCCAGTTCATTCTGTAGTTAGTGTAGAACGCAGCCTTGGATATTGTCCGGTCCCATGGATGCTGTGTTCTTGGCTTTGGAGATTTTTTTTTTTACCTGTGCAGCCATGATTACAGGAACTTTGCCTTCTTCCGGGGTAGAGATGGGCCCTCTAGAGGGTGATTACAGGAACTTTGCCTTCTTCCGGGGTAGAGATGGGCCCTCTAGGAGGTGAAAGAGGGTGATGTTAACACTGAACCTATCTGCCAGAATGTTGGCAATATCAGTTGGTTTTGTATATTTAGTGCCATTGTGCTGTAACTCTCAGCAGATCTGAGTGTTGTCATTGAGATTCTTGACGTAGCTTTAGAGAGAGAGAGAGAAAGAGAGACGTAGCTTTAGAGTCGGTGGCAATTTTGTTTTCGTAACTAGCTTAGGAGGATTTTATGAGGGATCTCGGCTTCTTACTGAGGTTGACCAGGGAGTTCCTCCAGTCATGGGATTTTACTCTTTTTTTTGCAACAGTTTCTTTCTTTCTTCTGTTGTAGAGTTTGTTTATGGCAGGAGACCACCAGATTGGCTTCCTTTTTTTGGAGAATAGCATCTTGGTTCTGTTGGGGATAGCATGATCCATGCACTCGTGTAAGTGCTTAAAAAGTGCATTTGTGTAGGATTCCGCAATCGTACCTCTATTGTCGGTCTGCATGGGTGTCATGAAGTTTGCCACTTCTGTCTTAAGTGTGAAGTTGGCTTTGGAGAAGTTTTTTTACAGTGGTTTCCCTAATTGGGGGTGGGGGCGGGATGTGGATGTCTAGGGTGATTAGCTTGTGATCGGATCTGACCAACGAGGAATTGACCTCTGGTGTGGAACACCGGTTGCCCATGTTGGTAGGTCTAACCTATTGCTGCCCCTGGTGGGGGTGTGAATAAGTTGATCCAAGGCGTTGGAATTTATGAATTCCAGAAAACGTTGAGAAAAAGAGTTGATACATGAGTAGTTTTCCCAGTTAATGGTGGGGTAGTTGAAATCGCCCATTATTAGGGTGTTGGGTTGTACCCTAATACCTTCCAGTGTATCAAGAAATGAGGAGTGGGAGTCCTGGGGCATGGTGGGGGGGTCTGTCGCAAGCTACAATTTGCACTGCGGTCCTGCCCAGAGTTAGTTGCACTTGGATAATCTCGGGTGCATTATGCTGTGCAACTAGCCTGGAGGTGTGGCTATCCTTGATGAATATGGACACGCCATAACCTTTAGTGCTTCGTTCGGATTAGGTGGCCAAAAGGTGTGGTATGAATTATAGCCTGGTAATGCAGGGGTGCTCTCTGGAGCTTTGAACCAGGTCTCTGTCACTGCACAGATGTCAGTGTTCTCCATATTAAGGAGTGCCTCGAGTGAGTGCATTCTGAGGTTTAGACTTCTAGCATTGAGTACCATTACCCTCCGATTTTGCTTGCTTGTACCTGTTACTGTGGTGCATTTGTCATTTGAACCTTGCCTAAAAAAGGCAATATAGGGGTGGCAAGAGCCTTAGCCAGTGTCCGGAATCCCAAGGGCGACAGGTGCAGGCCATCTCTGGCAAAGCATTGTGGTGTGTCGATCATGTCATCCCAGGCAGACAAATACTCGATCCCCTTAGAATGACACCAGAGGTTTAGCCAATTGTTGAAGTCAGTCATTTTGTCCTTGTACTGCGGTATCATTCTGGGTGATGGCAGGATGCTACTCAGGGCTAGGGTCATACCTGCCTGGGCTACAAGATTGGAGAGCTCCTCCATGTCTCTCCATGTAGTCCAGGGAGGTACGTCTCGGGTCATTCACACCAACATGGACAATGACAGTGTCATATTTGTACTTTGTTGTGGAGTGACCTTAGTGTTTGCGTTATGTGGCGGATCCTGGCACCTGACAGTAACTTTCTCCTTGTTTAGTCATATGTGACTCTATAGTCAGGCACACTGATGTTCCACTCACCAGGCTAAAGTGTTGGGTACATTTGTTACGCCTTATGGGCTGTGATTGTGTCGCACTGAGTTTGTGGGCTATGTGTCACTTGGGTTGTGTTGGGGGGTGGGGGTGGAGTTTGCTTGCATTTCTGCTTTGGAGGTCCCTGATGCTTGGGCATGTTTTTATTGAGAGCCTCCGCGAATGTAGGTGTGTGTTTTTATGTGTTCTTTGGTGGTGTAGGTTTTGAGGGACTATGTGATGAGTGTGGTGTGGTGCAAGTGTTTACCTTCTCCTCTTGACGGTCTAGTCCAGTCTTCAGACCGTTGTTAAGTCCAAGGTACTGCTGATTCTAGTCAACTCGTGCCTTTTTTTTTTTTTTCTGTGTCTCAAGCATTTTCCTTTGGAATATGTTTCACTGGCTAGTGTCTCTCTTAACTTTATGTTAGAAGAATGAGAAGCAGAGTTCCCTTCTTGCTGACTCACTTTTTGTTCGATAAACTTTTTTGTTTTAATTTCTTCCTTAGTCTGTTTTGTGTAAAAAAAAAATTACACTGATCCTCCGGGGAAGAAAAAACATTTTGAAGACCGCTGGATACAACAGTCTGAATCTCACACTTGCCTCTCAACATTCCCCGATTGCTGGTGTGACAAAGGGGGATACTGCCAGCACAGCTATCTGGGATTTTGTAAATGATTGTGTCATTTATGAATATCAACATGATTTGTGTAGGATGGCTGTGTTGCAAATGTATTGGAACTGTATATAATGTGTATATCAAACTAGATTTGTACAGACGTGTTTAAAATATCTTTTCAAAGTGCTTTTGCTTAAAATGTAACCACAATGTGCCCTACAGGAATAGAACAGACATGTTTATGCACTGCTGTAACTGTTTAAATGTATATATATTATCAGTGGAAGCTGGAATGCAGGAGGGTAACTTCAGAAAAAATAGCTGAAATTAAATTACTTTATGGCAGCAAGAGAGACGGGTCTGTGCTGAGAAGCTTTCTGTTCTGCCTTTGCAGTTAACTAATTACTGCCTCCAAAAGCATGAAAGAATGCAGTTGTTGACTTCCAGCTCTGCCAAAGATCTGAGGCCTGTGTATTTTCGCAGGTAGATGCTAAATACCACTAGCTTTCAGCAGTGGGAGTTTCACCTGGGATAGTCAGATGACAGGAAATGATGTCATTCTGCAAGCTATCTCAGCAGTAACATTTGAGATATTCATTTAAGAAGTCTCTTAGACGCAGCAGTCTGTATTCTGTCTTGGACTTGACAAGAGCCATTCACAAAATCTGCCTTGCTCTGCAAGTAAGTTAACTAGGCTATAGTAATTCTCTTAGATTCATTCAGGAATATAGTGAAGCATAGTTTAGATGTTTTATTTATTTGAGACTGTCCTGCAATGTTGTTTTTAAATGCGTTTTGTGATTTTGAACTCTGAAGTTACTGTTGTATCATTTATTAATTGTATTTACACCTTTCATTGTGGCTGATCTGTCTAGAGATATTTTAAGTTCTGAGAGTACTTGCATACTTATTTGACACTGTGGGCCTCTTCTAATAGCCTTGCTCTTGGTCAAACTACCATTTCTATTAATAGTAACATTACATAGTAAGGTTGGGCACCCTTTGTTAAGGGCCTTAAAGTAGATAATAAGGAGTGACTGTTGGCAGTGATAAGTACCTTATAGTCTGGCAAAAGGGGGCATAGCTAGTAGACCTGTGCCAGCCTTACCTGTGTGTGTCAGCTACTTTGGTAGGGAGATGAAGCACTGGTTGGACAGAGAGGGTGCTGAAGGTCTTGGCTTGGCCACTGAGCTGAGATCTCAACTCTATATCTGTGCCAGTGGGGAGTCTGTTTGGGGATCTGGAGAGAGGGAGAAACCAGCCCTGGACTGACTGTGGCTTCTGTGTTTTAAGGGAAATTGAACTTTGATGCAGAGAGCTGCATCTGGAAATACTGTGCGTGTACTTTTGTCATCTTTCCAGTGTATGTGTCCCACTGGTGCCAGTGGGTGAGGATTAAATTGAGGCTCCTTGATTACATGTCTCTTCTGCCTGGTGTACAGTGAATAATCCATTTTCTGTAAATACTCTGCTGTCTCTAATTTTTAATACTTTGCCCTAATGCTAGCTTTGTTAGGTATGATTGCATGTTTATGAATATAGGCCTTGGCTGCTTTCTCATGGTCAGGTTTGGAGCATGCACTCAATGTGCTCTTTAAATTAACAAATTCTGCTCTGGAATACCAGTCCATTTGCTTATTTGTGCGTTAATAAAATTAATAATCTGTTCCTTTCAGTTTCTCTAGCACAGCAGCAAGTAAGTTTTTTTTCTGAGCACTGTCTTCTGTTTTTTAAACAGTTCTTGAACTTCATATTCAGCCAACTTTTTCTTCATGTCATCTTCTGATTTTTTGCAGTTTTCAGTTCATCTGAATGGCTAAAGTTTATTCTATTTTCTCCAGCCTTTGTTGTCAGAATTGATGTATTATTTTAATGTTCAAATTATTTTCATCACTTCTGAATACATTTGATTTATATTCCTGTAAATTACTGGAAACCAGGTCTTGAACTGAAGCTTGGAATGCTTTTTGTTGAACAGCTGCAGAATCCTTCCCAAATGGTGTTTTCTCTTCACCTTTTCTGATTTCTTTCAGGTTATACAAATTTCTTCTTTTCTGCCATCCAGATAGTGTATTTAGTTAACAGTAACTGAATTTTACCCAAAAAAAAAAAAAAAAATTCCACTGCACTTCTTTTTCTCCGTTTCCATTTTTACACTGGGAGAGCTGTAGTTGTACTGTTGATCAGTGTGCAGCCATCTTGGAAGTCCTTTGTTGGTATGATTTTGAGCTGTCCTGATTCGTGTTTATAATGGGGTAAGGGGGAAGTTCATAGGATGGACAAAAGGAAAGAAATTAATTTAACCATTTTAGCATCTGCTGTTGTATCAGATATAATGTTTTTGAGTACAGACAAGTGGCATTAACTATATATACTTTTATTTTTACGGGACTTGCTTGTGTGCAGATCAGTGTGCATTAGAAAAGGTCGAAGAAGTTTGAAAAGAGGTTTCGGAACATAGCAGACTGGGTATTAATGTCATTGTAAAGCATAAGAACATTGTGATTTATACAAGTCCAAGTAAAATATCAGCTACATGCAATGCAACAAATGACAGAAGATGAGTGACTTCTATACAATGATTCTTATGTATTTTGGTGTAAACCTGTGTTAATTTATTTTGTAAAAGTGAAATGTTCAGTTTCTCGAAAAAATGTAAATAAAAATTAGTTAATTCATTGCCTAGATTTTTGTCTCCTACTAACAAACCAACATTAAGGTTTATGTTAAGCTTTTTAAGACAAGTAGTTCAGTTGGCTAAAAATTACTTCTGTGATATATAGTTTTTGTTCTTTCTGTATAAAACGTTAGTAAATACCTTTACTTGCATTAATGTTTTGAGTGTATACTTAGTCATAACACATTTAAAGAACTGTACAGTGAATTTTGGATATGTTTTTTGATTTTTTTTTTTTTTTAATATATATTTTTATGTTGCAGGACGTGGAGGATCTAAGATTCGTGAGTTGGAAGAGTCAACAGGTTCCAAAATACAGGTGTCTACTGCTCTTTAGAGTAAAATGATAAGCTAAATGTAAGATTATTCTGGGTATCAAGACACATTTGGAGAAAACAAGTTTAAATAAGTCTTCAATGTGCATTTGTTTTAAACGCAACTTACAGGTCACATTTTTGGTATAAGATACAAGAGTTTTTTTTTTTTTTTTTTTTTTTGTACTCTTGGAGTTGGAGTAAATGAGCATGGGAAATTGCTGTTAGCATGGAAATTTTTTGTAGGATGGTAAGATGCATTTTTTTTTTATTCTGTTGAGTTTTTTTGTTTGTTCTAGTTCAGTAGCTCAAACTAGGAGAGTGATGTTCAAAGTCCCAGAGTTCACATATGTGCAAAGGTAACTGCAAAGAGTGCCACTACACATTTATGTAAATGTGCTAAGCACCAGTGAGCAGTGCAGGTTATAGAAATGTGAAGCGCTCACATTTTCTGCTGTCAGAAACTTAGTAAAAATGAATTAAAACTATTTATATGTGATGATGGCTGCATGGGTGTTAAGTGGTGATTTCTTTCTGCTATTTTCATTGTTTATAAGCAGTTGTGAAGCTGTGCAAGCAGGACAATACTACTGCAATTATTTGAGACAGCGACACTCAGCGTAGCTATAAGTAAAATTAAACAGCTAGAATAATTGTTCTATTTGCTGAATATAAAGGTGTCCTTATGTGGACATAATAGGTTCATAGGTAGGTACTAGGCTATCTGCCCGAGGGCATTTATAAGCCTAGCCAGAGTGTGTCAGCTTTTGCCTCCCCATTGGCTCTGCTTGACAGAAGCTCAGTTAATTAATCAATGAAGTGATCCCAGGGGTGTATTTTCTGTTACCCATCCACTCGTCAAGGTTTCTCTGTAAGAGTGTTAGTGAGGGGCTCTGGCTAATGTAGTTAGGAATTTTTGTTCCAAAGCATGGGGAGTTTCCTTGACAGGAATCTATCCCTCCAGCGTGTTCTATTTATTGTTGTGGTGAGGTTTAGCTCACTAGAGTGTGTGGCTCGCAGTGACTGGGATTTCTTTAGGTGGAGCATGTCCATCAATTCTGAGTTGGAACATGGTTTTGTAAGTCAGGCAGAGAGAACCTCTGAGTAAGCGATATGCCACTGAGCACAGCCGGAGTTCTTTCAGTCATGCTGCATAGGACATATGTTTGAGGCCAGTAATCCTCTTGATGAGGTACTTTTGTGGTCTTTCCAACTGTTGGAAGTGTCTTGTGAGGACATTGTACTCTCTGGGTCTGATGAGTGACGAGTAGATGGGCATTATAACCTCTTTATTTCTAGATGCAAACCTTTCAGTAATTAGATGGGGGACACAGAAGGATTTCCTAACTACTTTGGCAATATGATTGTCAAAGGAGAGATTACTATCTACCTGGGTCCCCAGATCTCTTATTTAACTCTTCTGTATTAAGGGGGATGCCACCTATGTGGTAATTCGTGGGCGTTTTGTTTTTCCCATACGGGGATGACTATGCATTTTTTGGCATTTAGCTTGAGGCCATGACTTTGACACCAGGTGTCCGTCTCAGTAAGGCCTTTTTGGAGGATGTCCGTGTCAGCCTGAGAGTCGTTATGGCTCCCATTTTGCAGTCATCAGCAAACATGGTTAGCCATAGTCCTCCTGTGTTTGCCTGTACTTCTGAGAAGTATATGCCGAACAGTAGGGGTCCCAGGACTGAACCTTGTGGGACACCACTTGTGAATGGTTGAGTCAGACCTGGAGCCTGCTATTCTTACCGTGTGAGTTCCGTCTGTAAGACAGTTGGCAACCCATCTTCTGACGTAGGGGTTTATGTTCAGGCTGGTGAGTTTTTCTATAATACCAGAGTGAGGAATGGTGTTGAATGTCTTGGCGAGGTCAAGGTAGGCTGTGTGAACCACCTTTCCCTTGTCTATGGCCTTGGTGACGGTCTCAAAGACGTCAACCAGGTTTAGAAGGCATGATCTGCCCTTAAAGCCGAAACTGGGTCTGGTCAAGTGTTTGGAGGTTCCCAATGTCTTTGTTAATGAGTTCCATGATGATGTGCTCCATAGCCTTGCAGACCAGGCTACAGACCAGGCTAGTCAGTCTTATGGGGTGATAGTTACCAGGGTCAGTTGTGGCCCCTCCTTTGTGGAGCAGAATAACCATTGTTGTGCGCCATTCTGTGTGCACGTAGCCTGTGGAGAGGCGGAGGTTGAATAGCATGTTTAGGTGGGGGGGTTAGTTCATTCTGTAGTTCGTGCAAGACGAAGACTCATCCTGGGACACCATCTGGCCCCATTGACACTGTTTTTGGCTTTTGAAAGGGCTGATGTTAATTTGTCAATCTCGCCTTCATTCTTGCTTGATGGGTTCGGAGCCGATCCTCGGCTCCGACTTGGCACTTGCTAAGCTCGAGAGTCACTTTTACCAGCTCGAGGCAGCCCCATATCCCATGATGCAAGGCGGTAAGTACCCAGATCTCGTTTGCCGCTTCACTGATGAGGTCCTCCTTTTATCAGCTCCTGGTAAGTGATTTATACACTACTTCTTTGCCCCTCTTTTCAGTTTAAAGTTAATTTTAGACTTAAATTTAATAGTTTTAGACTAGTTTTGGTCCCTTTCTGACTAAAATTCCCTCTCTCCTTTAAAGTTTTTAGTCAGGCCTTCTCCCATCCCATCCCCCCCTTGTTAGGGTGTGTGTGTGTGTGTGTGTTTGTAAGAGAATAGTTTCTCTTTTTTTTGGGATTGTTATATTTCTTGGACAGGTGTTGTGTGTGTGTGTTTTTTTTTTTTTTTTTTACACCATGTCTAAGGAAAGGGTCTCAAGCTTTAAGAAGTGTGACTCGTGCTGTCAGAAGATGTCTCTGATAGACGGTCACACTTCTTGCTTATACTGCCTGGGACCTCTCCACCTGCAGGACTCCTGTGCGATTTGTCATTCTTTTAGCCAGAGAGTCCTGCAGGAAAGGAGAAATAAGCTGATTTTGAGGGGCCTACTTAAGCCGGAGGGCTCTCTGGCTAAGTCGGCTCCATCTAAGACTTCTAAGTCTTCCAAGGCCCAGGCTTCTGTGTCCAAGCCTGCGGCCTCGGCTCCGACTCTTTCAGAGTCGAGATCGGCTCCGGCTGTAGCCGATTCTGGTTTGCACAAACCTTCGGCACCGATGGCTATCGGTGCCGATTCTGGTTCGGCCACTTCGGTGTCGGCTCCGATCGGTTCCGATCACCATGTGGCTCAGGCTTCGGTGTCGGCGCCGACCGGTTCCGACACCCTTACTTTTGTCTGTATCGGCTCCGGCTGGAGCCGATGCATCGAAGCATTCTGTCGGTGCCGAAAAGTTGTCTGCTCCGACAGCTTCCATGGTTTCGTCGGCTCCGATGGTTCCTTCGAGGAAGAGATCTAGGTCCCCTTCCTTGGAGCCGATACTCTCGGCTCCGGCTTCTCCTCTCCTCTCGGAACGGAGCCATCGGAGCCGATCATCCAGGTCATCCAGGCTTTCTGACCATGATTTAGAGAGAGTGGTCAGTAGATTATTAAAATCACAGGCACTGGCCCAGATGCTACATAGTTCGTCTCAACAGACGACTATTAGTCCACACCCCATTGCAGTTCCTCCTTCGACTCTACCCCAGAGTTTGGAGTTGGAGTCTTCGGGAATGGTTTCTGCTACGGCTGAGGGACAGATACCCCCTTCTGCTCCTTCAGCCTCTACTCTTATCTCCTCTTCGAGACCTTCCTTAGAGGGATTCGGTGGTTGGGCTTCCCTGGTCTCCTCCGAGGGGGTGAGTGGCATCGGACCCTTGTCTGACCCCACTCTTCCCCTTGGAGCCTCGGCCTTGGTGAGCTCGGCTCCGACATCTGCCTCTGAGCCTTCCCTTTCAGTGGGTCCTGGAGTTCCTGGTTCTTCAGAACGGGTTCTCTCGGACCTCCCTGGGAGGGGAGCCTTCGAGGTGATGAAGAGTGTGCTGGCCACTGGACTCAGCCAGCAGTCTGTTCCCTTAGCTCCTCCCTCTATGGTGCCTGTCGATATCTCTGCCACTTCTCTTGCTCCCGGACCCAGAGATCCTCCGCCTCAGGTTTCCCCACTGGGAAGAACCCCCTCTTCCGAGGATTCTCCTGATCTGTCAGGAGATCCTCTGCGAAAGAGGACCTGTAAGAGGAAACACGTAGACTCCCCCGAGTCTATCACTTCAGATACTGACTTAGATGAGTCAGAGGGATCCCCAAGATCCCCCTCTGAGGATGTCTCCTTTTCAGACATCCTAGAACTCCTTAGACAGAGGGGAAACTGGCCCACCAATAATCCCTCTGAGGA
Organism: Protopterus annectens; assembly: GCF_019279795.1. NCBI lineage: Eukaryota > Metazoa > Chordata > Ceratodontiformes > Protopteridae > Protopterus > Protopterus annectens. The sequence continues at coordinate 623,107,173 of NC_056726.1, read as the reverse complement.
TGAGTCGGTATACCTGGAGGCGTTTGGATCTCGGCCCTCCACCTCCTGGGTGTCTCCGCCTTTCGACCCCCTTATGCAGGTTATTGCTCGGAAGGCGTGGGCTGCTCCTGACTCTGTAGAGCCAGTCCCTAGGAGGCCTTCTAAATTTATTACTGCCCCATCGGACAAGCAATTCCTCACGAAAGGTGTCCCTGCTGATGCCATGGTGGTGGCGGCTGCCACTAAGAAGGAACTTGCAGATCCTTCCGTACCTGTCCATCCTCCTAATAAGGACTCTAGGACCATGGATAGGTATGGTAGCGGATGTTCTCTTCAGCGACCTTTGCTATGCGTTCGCTGAACTACCTATGTCACTTCACCAGACTCCAGAGGGATATCCTTAAGGAGCTAGGTGAAGTAGTACAGGATCCTACAGCTGCAGGGGCTCAAGAAAAAATTGCTTCGCAGCTAGGAACCCTTAATTCTATTGCTAACTCCTCCATGCGACTGATATCATATGCTGCAGATGGAGCGAGTAGGGCAGGGTACAGGTGTGGCTCTTAGACGCCAAGCCTGGATGCAGCTCTGTAATTTTGCAGATCCCTTTAAGGCGTCCTTCACAAACTCTCCCTTTGATGGGTCAGCTTTGTTTGGCCCTCAAGTGAAGGAAACGTTGACCAGGTGTGAGCAGGACGGCAAGACTCTTTCTGCCGTAGGGGTCCGTTTTTCCACCCCTTCTAGACCTTACCCCAAAGGGCAGAAGGGTGGCAAAATGTGGTTCCGCAAATCCCAAGGAGTCACGCCGGATTCACGTGGTCAGTTTACCCCTAGAGGCAGAAGGGGTAACAATAACAGACGCCACTCTAGAGGCAGAGGGGGTCCACAAAACCAGGGAAGCAGAGAGCCTCTCTCTGACAAGCCCTTTCAGCATCCCTGAGATGTTGCCCGGCTGTCCATCCTTGGAGGCAGTCTGGGGAAGACTATCGCTGTACCCAGAAGCCTGGCGTTTCCTCACTCAAGACAGATGGGTACAGTCGATCATATCCAAGGGTTACAAAATTCCTTTCGAGGAAAGTCCTTTCTATCACTCAAATTCCCTTCCAGATGTACCACCCGGTCTAAGGGAAATTGCAGAGTTAGAAGTCTTAAAACTACTGCAAAAAAGAGCCATTCAGCCAGTTGCAACAGATCATTCAGAGCCCGGAATCTACTCAAGGTTCTTTTTGGTCCCCAAAAAGACGGGCGACTGGAGACCAATATTGGATCTCAGCAGACTCAACAAGTTTGTGAGGAAGACAAGATTCCGAATGGTCACTCTTCAGTCAATTCTGCCCTTCTTACAGAAGGACAACTGGATGTGCTCAATAGATCTTCAGGATGCGTTACTATCACATAAAAATTCACAGACGCTCCAGGAGATTTCTCCACTTTTGGCTGGGGTCCAGTCATTTCCAGTTCAGAGCCCTGCCCTTTGGTCTCACTACAGCCCCCAGAGTGTTCACCAAATGTATGGCAGTGGTCACGGCTCACCTGAGACGTCAAGGATTCCAGGTGTTTCCGTATCTCGACGACTGGCTCCTTTCAGCCAACACCAGGCATCAGCTTCTTCAAGCCAGGGATTACACAATAAATCTTTGTTCTCAATTGGGCATCTCTCTATCAACTCCGAAAAATCATCCTTATTGCCCTGCCAGTCTATTACTTTCATAGGCGCAAACTTAAACACTGTTCGGATGTCAGCTACCCTTACAGATCAAAGAATCTCAGACATTCAAAGTCACGTCAGGATCATTCTAGCCAACAAGAAGGTACAGGCCAGAATGGTTGGTTCTAAAGGTGTTAGGCCTCATGGCTGCGGCCATTACCCTTCTTCCCCTGGCTCGCTTCTATATGCGCCTTCTTCAATGGATGTTGTTCACTCAGTGGTCTTACCAACAACTTCCAATGCGTCACCAAATACTGGTGACACAGATTTGCAAGAATCATCTTGCTTGGTGGATCACTTCTCCCCAGATTCACCAAGGCAGACACTTTGTACCCCCATCCCCGGTAGCCACTGCCACTACGGATGCCTCCCTGATCGGGTGGGGGGGGCATTATCAGGGCAGGATGGTTCATGGGACGTGGCAACCTTTCGAATACCACCTGCACATAAATGTCCTAGAGATGAGAGCAGTGCTTTTAACGTTGCAAGCCCTCCACGACTTTCTTCCCGTAGGGACAATTGCAGTCCACACAGACAACATGTCTGTAGTTTGGTATATCAACAAACTGGGCGGAACCAAGTCCTACCCCTTGTGTCGAAGCGCTCAGACTTTGGCAATGGGCGATCTCCTCTCATCGGTTTCTGGTAGCAACGCACATCCCTGGGAAAACCAACATTTTAGCGGACAGATTGAGCAGAGCTATTCTCATGCCTCACAAGTGGTCTCTCAAAACAATCTATAGTGGAAGAGATTTTTCTGGAATGGGGTCGCCCATGTTGCGATCTTTTTGCTACTCCCCAAAACAGCAAATGCCCAGACTTCTTCTCTCTCTTCCCACTGCCAGGCCATCCCCCCAGAGACGCTCTGACCCAGGATTGGCCCCAGGGACTTCTTTATGCCTTTCCTCCATTTCCTCTGATCCCTCAAGTTATCCAGAAAGCAACCGTTTTGAGAGCCAAATTGAGTCTCATTGCTCCTTATTGGTCTCGACAAATTTAGTTTCCGTTCCTCCATCGTCCCCTTTTGGTGCAGCCGTGGCATCTGGACCCAGTGCCAGATCTTCTGATTCACCAATCCGGTCAGCTGCACCGGTCTATCCCTTCTCTCAACCTCACAGCATGGTTGCTCCACTTCCTTCCTTAGCCAGGCTTCCTATGATCTCTAACCCTGTTAGAGACATCATAGTAGCTTCCTTAAAATCCTCTACCAGGAGGATTTATACGAGCAAATGGAAACGTTTTTCTTATTGGGCTAAAGCCAAGAATATTGATCCCTTCACTGCTCCAGTTCAAGCAGTTTTGGATTTCTTAGCGGAGATTTTTCACGCGGGCTCCTCTTCTTCCACAGTTAGAGTTCAGTTGGCTGCTATCTCGAACTTTCATGTCGGGTTCGCAGATCACAGCATTATGTCCCACAGGCTTTGTAGAGCCTTCTTGAAAGGAATTTTCCTCCTGAAGCCTCCAGTCAGGAGTCTCCTCCTCAATGGGACCTAAATTTAGTGCTGACATCCTTTATTCTTCCCCCCTTCGAGCCAGCTGTTTCTTGTTCCCTGAAATTTCTTTCATGGAAAACTTTATTCCTGGTTGCTATTACATAGACTAGGAGGGTGTCTGAACTTCATGCTCTATCTGTTCGCCCCCCCTATTTGGTCTTCCACAAAGACAGAGTATCATTGAGAACTAATCCGACCTTTTTGCCTAAGATCGCCTCAAAGACTAATTTGAATCAAGCCATTGATCTCCCTGTATTTTTTCCAAACTATTCAAACAAATCAGAACAAAAATTGCATTATCTTGATGTCCACCGCCAACTCCGATATTACTTGGACAGAACAAAACAATTCAGGAAATCCGATCTACTCTTTGTTTCCTATGCTGATAACAAGAAAGGCCTTCCTGTCTCAAATGTGACCTTCTCTAGATGGCTTTCTTCTGTCATAGCTGAAATTTATCGGCTCAGGGGAAAACAGCTGTGCTCGAAACCTAAAGCACATTCAACCAGAAGCTTAGCTACTTCTACAGCCTTTCAAGCTAGACTTCCTTTAGACACTATTTGTGCAGCGGCCACTTGGGCCACTCCTCATACTTTTGTTTCCCATTACAAATTGGATTTGGCCTCCAGGGACAGAGCCAGTTTTGGCTCTACTGTTCTCAAGAGTCTGTTCCATTGAGCCACCCAGGATAGAGGTGCTAGGGACGCGGTCCCATCAACCAAGAATGAAGCCGAGATTGACAACTTAACATTGAGAAGTTATGTACCTACCATAATTCTTGCGACCCTCCCTCCTTCCCCCAGGCCTGGACAGACCTTTCTCTACAAGGAATTACACTTCTGAAGACCGTACAGAGCTGGTCCTTCTACCATACTGCAGGTTTTTCTCTTCTTCTTTCTTCCTTTGGGAAGTTATTATGCTAGGTGCTATTGCCCTTTTGTCATCAAACGAGATCTGGGTACTTACCGCCTTGCATCATGGGATATGGGGCTGCCTCGAGCTGGTAAAAGTGACTCTCGAGCTTAGCAAGTGCCGAGTCGGAGCCGAGGATCGGCTCCGAACCCATCAAGCAAGAAAGAAGGCGAGAGAAGACAACTAACATGGAACGTTATGGTAGGTACATAACTTCTCATTTTCATCTGCGCATCTGTGATGGGACACTACACTTTTCTGGTATTGTTGTGAGCCCTTTTGGAGGTGAGAGGGGGGTGAAGTTTGCACTGAATTTATCTGCCAGGATGTTGGCAATATCAGTATATTTTGTGCTATTTTACACTAGCTCAGAGCATGTCTGCGAGTTGCCAGACATAGCTGAAGAAGGCTTTGTGGTTCTCTTTCGAATCCTTGGCTATTTTTCTTTCGAAGTTGACCTTGGATGGTTTTATGAGGGACCTTAGTTTCTTACTGATGTCTTTCCTTCTTGGGATTTGCGTTTTTTCTGAACTAGTTTCCTCCTTTTATTGTATAACCTGTTTATGGCAGGGGTCCACCAGACTAGTTCCCTTCTCTTAAGGGAGTGAGTCTTGGTTTTGCTATGGATGGCATGATCCATGCATCCTTGTAGGTGCTCATAGAGTGCATTTGTAAAGGATTCTGCATCTTGAGCAGCGTTCTCCTTTAGTGTGGGGGCTGTGAAACTTACCAACTCTGTCTTAAGTAAGGTGAGGTTTGCTTTAG
>NC_056726.1:623077319-623097319 GCF_019279795.1 Protopterus annectens | reverse complement strand
TTACTCTTTGAGTGGGAGAGGATGTACAACAATCAGTATGTTTTAGCTGAGAAATATATACGCACTTTGGGTGAGACAAAGCATAAAAAAATAGAGAGACTTGGAGCATTATGAGAATAAGAAAGTATATCTTTGGGGGATGAAAAATCAAAGGATAGAAGAAAAAGATGAACTAGGACGATCGAAATTTAATTAGTCAAGTAGATGTGATAAAACTATAGAAGAAACAACTCATTTTCTGAGGGATTACAACCCTCGGGGAGACCATTATTGGAATCAAAAAGGAAGAAATCAGCAGTCAAACAGATACAACTTCAGGAACCAAAGGTGACATAGGGGAGAGATAGCGAAGGAACTTTATGTAATGAAGTGGTTAATAATGGGTTAATTTATACATGGAACGGTTTCAATATATACAATCATGCCAACATTGAAATTACTAAATTACATTTCACCTTATTTTCAAAAGGTATGAAATTTGTACCTACATCTAAATTTCAATTAGTAGATAATATTATGGAACTAAAGAAGTTCACTAGAAAATTAAATTTAGCTATCTTTTTTAGTAAATCACCTAATAAGTTTATTAAACAATATGAATCATCTGAAATTAAAGAATTTAAAGTTCCCAGCACATTTGTGCCAATACAGCATCCTACAGTAGATGTTTACGAAAGAGTTGTATCTAAGGACATGTACAGGTTATACAATTTGCAGAAGAAAGTCACCCAGGAGAATAATCTAACCACAGAAGAAAGGAAATTACTTAAGGAGATTCAGACGAACAACAATTTAAGGGTTATGAAACCGGATAAGGGAGAGGGGGGTTTGTAATTTATGATTATTTGAAATACAGTAATAAGATACATCAAATATTATACAATTCGGGAAATTTTGCCGTTATTTCCTTGAATGAAATTAATATAGCACACCAGAGGGTAGACAGTTAAAGAATTTTTAATTGATGGTAGAATAGACAAAGATATTTACAAGTTTATCAAAGTAAAGAGTCCTAGGTTGGCTACCATAGTGGGCATACCAAAAATTCATAAAAATACATTAGACCCGCTCTTCCGACCAATAATTTCCGGAAGTAAATCGAAAATGTGTTTTATGGGCAAATATATAGACATTAAATTGAAACATATTTATAAATACGTACCCCATTTAGCAAAAGATTTCCTAAGAAATTACCCTAAACAAAAATGGAATGATGATTACATGTTTGTTACCATTGATGTCATTGACCTCTTCTCCTGTATACCAAAAATCGAAGGTTTAGAGGCTTTTGCTAACAGTATTAGGAAATATGCTGGAATTGAGTGGGATGAAGTGAGTTTGTTAATAGAAATGTTGGATATCATCTTGGATTATAATTTCATTTATTTTGAGGGAGAGTATTTTCGGCAGACCAGGGGGGTAGCTATGGGAGCAGCTTGTGCTCCCATATATGCCAACCTGGTCATGCTTGACTGGGAAGATACCAACCTTTTTTACCAGTCCATATTCTCAACACATTGTACATTACGTTCGATTTTTGGATGATATTTACATTATATGGAAATCAGGTGAAGAGGAACTACTTGAGTTTATTCGCTATCTTAATCAGAGCAGTGACTTTTTGAAATTTACATACGCTTACAATAAGATTGGCTTACCCTATTTGGATGCTTTAGTTTACAAAGATGGGGGTGTATTGCATTCTAGAATTTATAGAAAAGATACCTTTTCTAATGATTATTTATCATATTCAAGTTGCCATCCTGAAAAAATAAAGAGGAATATATATAAAGGCCAATGTATAAGAGCTATAAGAATGACAACTGCGTTCAATACATTAGAAGAGGAGATCAAATTTATACACAAGATGTTTTTAGACAGGGGATATCCATCAAGGTTATTGAATGACGTTGACACGTATGTTAAAAGTCTTTGGAATAATATTTACAAGCTATTATTAGGTTTAGGAAACAACAACATAAATCCAACTCAGCAAGAAATGGCTAAATTTAGTGAACAAAATGAAAGCAAGAGCAGGGCTTTGATTTTAACTTACAGTCCACATGTTAATTATATTATACAAAGCATTAAGAATCATTGGCACATTATGTACAACGATGTGACAATAAACAATGTAATAGGAGAAAAAACAGGTTTTGTATTCAAGATGGGCGCTAATATCAAAAGAATTATAGAAAAGGGAACTTTGTACAATAAGGAGGTATCTACATATAGTAACGAACACACATCCAAGTGTAGTGCGTGTAGTCAATGTAGGTACATTGAGAACAAAGAACTAGTGTTAAACAATGCAATGAGATCTAATATTAGATTTATTAAGGGCAATTGTAACACTAGAATGGTAATATATATTGCAATATGTCAAATGTGTTTTAATTTTTATGTGGGGAAAAACAGAGAGAAGTTTAAAAAAGCGAATTTATGAACATAAATGTATAAAGAAAAAGGACAACAGAAATGCACTGTATAAACACACAGAAATTAGAGGTGAGGAACATCATTTCAAATTTGGCCTGTTAGTGTTAGACATGATCCCAGGGGAGGAGACAACAAGAAAGTACTAAGTTATAGAGAAGCATGGTGGCAAATATTTGTAGATGCCACCACTCCACCAGGTTTAAATGATAACATCTCCCTAAAGGCCATATTAGAAGTCAATACGTAGCACAAATATGTTTAAACATTTACATATGCATAAATTCTAAGGGTGTTCCACAGTCCACTAGACAGTATCAAATTAGAATGGTGTATATGTTGAAATTATAGTAGTTTCAAACAGAATTATGAGCCATCAAACATATGAGCATGTACAACTATTGCTATGGGAATGCATTTTTATTCACACGTACTTTCATTTTTATTTTTATATTTTTATTTATATTTATACAATATACATCATTTCATTATTTTATATTGTATATAAATTGGATAGTATGGTTGGTTAGGAATGTATACTGTGGAGTGGTAATTTGTTGTACATCTATTCTTATTAGTATAGATAATTATTTTTGAAAACATATTGTAGCTTTAAGTTGTGACCTGGTTTGAAATTTGCGCCAAAAAAGTTTTAAAAGATGGAGGTTTTTACACTGGGATGTTCTGAGGAAGCTCAAGATCTGTTGAGTGAAAGCCAAGCGAAGTTCATTGGATTATTAGTAGCATTCCAGGTAATTTTTTATGGGCAATTCATCAAGTTAGCGTATTTTGAATTGACGTGTTTCACACACAGCATACGCTAAACTTAGCGCATCAATAAGTTTTCATTATTTATTTGTTTTACGTTTATAGTACGTTTGTTGTGTTTAGTTGGCTGAACCTCCGTGCCTCAGGAGGTACAAGCATTTTATTGATTGTTTTGTGCAACAATAAATAATTCAAGCCGTTTATAGTCGTCGGAAATCCTTGAAAAATACTGTTCAGTTTAGAGGTAAAGACAGCTGGTCGCAACATTTGCGAGAGGAGATTCAAGTCCTGTTTGCTTCATAGTATATTGGAGCGGACAGCAGGATTCACTTCTTTGTGCCTTGGGGCACAAATACTAATATATGTTGGCTGTTACGCTCAATGAAATAAAGTTAGTTTGGAAGTGTTTGGTGGAAATTTGTGAAAGGAACTGTTTGTTCAACAGAAGGACAGATGGTTGTATTCCAACAGAGGAGGTAACCACGAGTGGTTGGTGCAAATATACTCCTTGATGTTGTTTATTTGAAAAATCTTGTATATTTGGTTGTGGTAGTCATCCATTAGCCGACCTAGGAGGTAGATCACTCAGTGGAGCTCTGTGATATCAAGCACTGAAGTAGTTTTACTTAATTTGGTCTTCGATCTGTGGGTTACGGATCTGTATCCGATCCAAGCCACCAACTTTCCTAGCATCAGCTCTGAGCTCCAAACTCCCCTTACCCATAATACGCTTCCACTGCCTTCCATCCCCAGATCTTGTTTGCTGCGATTTGCTTTACATTGTGTCTTCTGAGCTCCAACTTTCAGTGGGTTTAAAACATTCTGTGAGTAGTTAAATTTTCTTCAGAGTAGTGTTAGTATAGGTCCCCTTTTTCCTCCCCTTGCTTGGTGCGCCGAGTGTTAGTGGTTTTAGGTAGTTAGTTTGTTTTGTGGTATAGGTAGTAGCTTCCCCTCCCCCCTCAGTGTTCTCTGTAGCGAGTGTGTGTGTGTGTCTTTATTTAGAAAGATCTTGCCTGTTCTTCTTCTAAGGCTATCTTTCTTTATTTAGGATGGCTGAAAAGCTTGTTTTTCAAGCGCTGCACAGTGTGTGGCCATAAGCTCTCCCCAGAGGATGGCCACACTGTGTGTTTTGTGCTGGGGTGTGGCCCACCTGAGTGTGGAGTGTAGTATTTGTGCTGGCCTCAACCCCCACGCCCTAAAGGATAGGAAGGCCAAGTTGGCCCTCAAAGGTCTTCTTCCTCCTTCCGATCCTCTTTCCTCATCTTCGGCTTCGATCACAGCGGCTGCTGTGGCAGCCTCTCCCTCCTTTCTTCCTCTGGCTTCTCCCCTGGGACTCGGCCTCCTGTACCAAAGCCTGTGGTAGTGGAGCAGAAGAGAGAGAAAGGGAGAGAGAGTCGAAGATGAGGGGAAAAGAGGAAGAGGTCCCTGGACCTCTCTTCTCCAAGTAAAACTCCACGGACCCATGACTCCCCTCTGCTCTGATATCAGAGGTTCTTCCTGGAGACGGAGACACGGCCCCTCTCTGGCCTCGGTACCCAGACCCACCAGGTCAGAGTCCATGGCCTCGTCACGGTCAACCTGCTCCTTGTCTGATATGGATCTGGATAAGATGATGAGGCACTTTGTCCATACACAGATCGAGATGGGGGTCTTGCTAGCCCCCCCTCCCTCTAGAGGGGGGAGATCACTTCCTTTCTTTCAACCCATTTCTTTGATCCGACCTTCGGCTTCGGAGTACTTTGATCCGGGGCTGGCTTTGGTCAGGGCGTCTGTGCCGATGTGGAGTGTTTTGGATCCAACCAGCTCGGATCCAAGCTGCGCTAGGAGCCGGAGCTTGGGTGTGGGATCAGAGGGAGTGGAAACCTTTTCACCGGCTCCGACTTTGTCATGCCAGGTACCCATCCTCTGAGCTCTGTCCACCTCTGGCCCGGCTCAGAGTCTCTTGTCCGACCCATGGAGGCAGACCTTCTTATTGGTTTCTCTGGAGGTTCACTTTCCTTCGGCATTCAGTGTGGTAGAAAAGGTTCTCTCCGTTGGATCGAGAGCCCCTGATTGCTTCCTCTGCTCTGTCTACAGTCCCCATTGTCTTAACAGAGGGACAGCCCGTGCTCAAAAGAGCCCTAGACTGTTTCTCCCAAGGAACACATGGCTTGCGAGCGCCCCACCGGAGATGTGTGCCTCAAGCATATGTGCAAGGGGAGCCACTTGGACTCCCCCAAGTCTCCCACCGAGGGCACTGACTTAGATGATGGAGAGGGTTCCCCAAGGTCACCTCCTGAGGATGTCTCCTTTGGAGACCTCCTGGAGATCCTGCGCCATTGGGGAGGTTGGTCTCCCCCCAAACCATCTTCTGATGAGTCTGTGTTCCTGGAGGCTTTCAGCACGGGCCCGTCTACTTCCTGCGTGTCCCCTCCCACGGATCCTTTGGGGGATTTGGTCACATCGCGGGCATGGAAAGAAACTGACACCATGGAGCTTATCGCAAAGTGACCCGATAAAATCCTGAGCCCCCCCCCCCAATTGATAGGCCATCTTGGAATAAGGGCTCCCCCGTGGATGCCATGGTGGTAGCAGCAGCCACTAGGAAGGAACTTGCCCAGGAGAGTTCCTCGGTCCACCCTCCTGACCGAGAGTCACGGATGATGGACTGCCTTTTCAATCAGGACACTGAATTATTTGGCCCATGTCACTAGACCCCAAGCCGATCTAGTAAAGGAGCTGGAGGAGTCCACCCCCCCCCCCAGTCCATGTTGCAGGACGACCAGGCTTCATTCTCCACGAGGATGGCCACTTTAACACGTCCATGCGACTCCTCTCACATGCAACGGAAGGAGTGGCTAGGTCGGCTGGATCCGGCGTGTCCATGAGGCATAACACTTGGCTCAGGCTGTGTCAGTTTTCCATGCCCTTCAAGGCATTGTTTGTCAATGCCCTTTATGATGGCTCTACACTCTTCGGTAAGACCGTTGAGACATTGGTCCAGAGTGAGAAGGATGGGATTTGCTTCTCTAACCCTCAAAGGTTCTTTTCTCAGAACCAGAGAGGGCAAAAGAAGATGTGGTTCCGGAAGTCTCAATATTCCTGGGACACTCTGGGCTCTTCTTCCCCCATAGGCAGAGGGGGACAAATTGGACGCCGGCCTAGAGGCAGAGGGGGTCCGTGGAACTTCGGGTCTCGAGAACCTTTCTCTAACAGACCCGGTCAGCAACCCTGAGGGGGACTGCTCTACTCTACTCTAGAGACAGTCTGGGGACTATTGTCCTTGCACCCAGCGGCATGGGAGTCCATAACAGTGTACCACTGGGTACTTCAAATCATATCCAGAGGATACTCTATCCCCTTTGTGGGTTCCCCCATATCTCCCAGTCACCTCCCAGACATACCACCCACGCAAAGGGAGGCAGCGGCACAGGAAATTTCCAAGCTGGTAGTAAAACGACACATCAAAATCGTACCCCCAGGTCCGTCTGGATCGGGCTTCTACTCCAGGGTCTTTTTGGTGCCAAAGAAATGGGGGACTTGAGGCCCATTCTGGACCTCTCTACCCTGAACCTGTCAGTTGCCAAAGAGAAGTTCCGGATGGCCACGTTACAGTCCATCATGCCATACCTGCAAGAGAGTGACTGGATGTGCTCGTTAGACCTCCAGGATGCTTACTATCACGCAAAAATGCACAGAAGCTACAGGAAGTTCCTTCACTCCTGGCTAGGAGTCGATAATTACCAATTTTGAGCCCTACACTTTGGTCTCACCACAGCCTCCAGGGTGTTTACCAAAGTGATGGTGGTCATTGCGTTTCACCTGAGGCTTCAGGGGATTCATGTCTATCCCGACCTGGATGATTGGCTCCTCACTGCTCCTACTACCAAACCAGGGATTATTTCCTGACACTTGCCCTGCGTTTGGGGATCACAATCAATGCATCCAAATCTCTCCTAGGTCCTGTACAGGTGATAGACTGCATTGGGCCTAGATAGATGCTCTTCAGTGCAAAATATTCCTGTCCTCGGAGAGAGTTCAAAACCAGAGGATGCATGTCTCCCTGATCTACCGTTCTCTTCTTCCAATGGCAGAATCTGTGCCCTAGGCTCTATGGTGGTGACCATAACTCTTCTCCCGTATGCTCGGTTACACATGAGGATTCTACAGTGGACTCTAGTGGTTCAGTGGTCCCTGTTGGAACTGCCATTGACTTATCCTATTCAACTCAGTCGAGTGTGTCGGTTGTCCCTCATGTATGGTGGGCATTTTGCACAGATGACCCTTTGTTCCTGCCCAAACCACAGTGACCAAGGATGCCTCCCAGCTCAGGTGGGGGGGGGCATTGTTCGGGCAGGACAGTCCAAGGCCTGTGGTCCCCCCCTAGAGACCAGCTTGCATAAAAATCTCCTAAAGATGAGGGCGGTGCTTCTAGCGCTGCAGGCCCTTCATGCCTTTCTTCCTCTGGGCACGATTGCTGTTCAGTCAGACAACATGTCAGTGGTCTGGTAGATCAACAAACTCGGAGGGACCAGATCTTTACCCCCTTTGTCATGAGGCCATGAGTGTGTGGGAATGGGCTATCTCCACCGGTCGCTTTCTCATCGCAATGCACATTCTGGGGTAGTCCAACATTCTAGCGGACAGGTTAAGTTGGACCATTCTGATGCCTTACGAGTGGTCTCTGAATCTGTGAGTAGCGGAACAGATATTCAGCGAGTGGGGTCAAACTTGCTGCGATCTCTTCGCATCTCCTTCCAATGCGAAGTGCAGCAAGTTTTTCACTCTGATCCCCTGCCGGGGGAGTCCCCCAGAGATGCTGTAGCTCATACTTGGCCTCCCGGTCTTTTGTATGCTTACCCACCATTACCTCTCATTCCGAGGTTTCTGCAGAAAGCTTGTCGACTGGGGAGCAAAGTGATCCTCATTGCCCCATTCTGGCCTCACCATGTATGGTTTCCCTTCCTTTGGTCTCGCCTTCTGGCTCCACCTTGGATCCCAGATCCCATTCAAAGTTTAATTTCACACCCTTCGGGGGTGCCTCATCAGTCTGGACAACCTGAAGCTCATGGCTTGGCTGCTCCAGTTCCTGTGATTGCTAGCACTCCCGGACTATCCTCTTCAGTTAGATCTATTTTAGTAGCTGCTCATAAGTCTTCGACCAGGAAGGTTTATCGCAGCAAGTGGAAATTTTCTTTCTGGGCCTCTCAAAGGAGTTTAGACCCTTTCACGGCTCCGATTTCCTCCATTCTTGATTTTCTAGCTGGTATTTTCCAGCACAGAGCTAGATGTTCTTCATCTCACATTGCTGCAGTCCTTACACTTGGGTAGTCCGCTGTCCTCGGTCGGCCCGAATATCAAAGTATAAGGCTGACGTCTGTCAAGGTGCATTTGACTGACATCAGGACGTCAGGGTACAAATGCGCATGACCGACGTCATATCCTCAGTCTTTTTTGCCGCATGGTCCGATGCAGAAGCAGCATTGCAAGTGCCGGTTGGCGTTCTGAGATTTTTCGATTTCGAAGTTTCTGACCGAGTTCAAAGTTGGCTAAGTACCCCGTTGGGGAATATTTTAGTTTTTTCTTGCCTCAGTGATTTATCGGATGTCAGAAAAAGTCAATAATTGCATTTCTTGTGGGAAACAGATACCGCATAGAGATTATCATACTTTGTGTATTCCTTGCTTAGGGCCTGAGCATGACGTTGTTGGCTGTCGCTCTTGTGCTAGATTTAATAAACGCACTATAAAGAGGAGATTGGATTGTGCAAGGTTAGTCTTTGGGAAGCGGTGTAATTATAAAATGCCGCCGGATGCTCCGGCCCGCTTCTTCAAGAAGCGCAAGGACAAGGCAGTTAAACCTAGGCTAGAAGAACCGTCTGTACCGGACGCCGGTTCTTTAGAGGTGTCGGTGGAGCCGGTGGCTCCACCGGAGGTTTCTTTGTGTTCCCAGGGTGAGACCTTATTATTGCAAGATGTGGCCTCTCAGGAGGCAAGTCAGGCTGAGGGGGCTTCTCAGGTTACTATACTCCCCTCCCTTCCTAGGGTGGCTAGGCCCTCTCCTTCTGTTTCAAAGGCTTCTCCCAGGGGCAGGCCAGGTTTGGCTTCAGTTGGTGTTACCCCTAGCTCTTCAGGTACTGTGCCCAAGAAGCATATGCTTAAAATGGCAGAAGATTTGATTACTTTGATTAGGGTTCTATGCCCCTCCTGATAAGAGACCTAGGATGGAGCCTGAGCTGGGGGGTTTTGAGCAGGCTTCAGATGTTTCAGAGTCTTCGGCTGAAGACTTGCAGGAGTACTCTCCTTATTCTGATTCTGATGTAGATGATTCTACTTCTTCTGCTTCTCCTCCTGAGGATTTTTCTTTTTCAGAAACTCTTCATTCCATGAGGGAGCATTTTAAGTGGGAAGGTCAGGACTTCTCTGATTCCAGGAAAAGGCTTAGGGAATTTTTGTTTTTACCCCAGCATAGGCCTTTGGCTATACCTCCTGTTTTGGATGTAGTTGAAGATGTTTTTACAGAGGCTTCTCTTAATCCTGATTCTTTGCCTCCTGCTCCTGTTAAGCCGGATAGGTATTACAGGGTGCCTGAAGCTCATAAGTATCTTTTTAAGAGTCCTAGGGCAGACCCAGAAACTGTTAGTCAGGGGCCTAAAGGTGTTAAGGCTTCAGTTGTTAAGAATCCGGTTCCTGCAGACAAAGAGGCTAGGGCCTTGGATAGATGGGGAAAGAAAGTTTATACTTCTTCCACTCTTGCTATGAGGGCTTTGAATTGCCAGTTTCACATGTTGAAATACCAGAACTATCTCCTTTCACAATTGAAGTCTAAGGTTGATGCTCTGGCAGTAGGTATTGATTGTAAAGAGTTGCAAGATTTAGTGCATGTTTCTGAACAGGTGGGTAAGCATTATTTGCAATGTGGTTTTGATGCTGTACAGGCCTCGTCTAGGGTGGCTGCCACTGGGTCAGTTCTTCGCAGGCACGCCTGGCTACGGGATCAGAATTTGTCTGATCATGTTAAAACAAGGATTTTAGATGCTCCTTTACAATCTGATGTGTTGTTTGGTTCTCCTGTTGAGACAGTTTTAAAGAAAATGGAGGACAAGGCTAAGTCTATGCAGACTGTTAAAGATTTTTTGCAGGTCCAACCTCCAAAGTTTAGTAGAAATTGGCCTGCTAAGGGGTGGACGTATCCTTCTTATGATTCCCAGTCTAGGGGTAGATCTAGACGTGGTAGGGGGAGAGCTCAGGGCTCTTTCAGGCCTAGAACAGGGAGTTCTCCTGCACAGTCTTCAGGTGAGGGCAGGGGTCAGTCCTTTCGTAAACAGACCCAATGACCTACCTTTTCAGCTGCCAGAGCCTTCTCGTCTGGCAGCACCTTTGGGAGGAAGGTTGGCACTTTTCAAAGAAAATTGGAGTTTAATTACCCAAGACAGATGGGTACTGGATATCATACACCACGGCTACAGGTTTTATTTCCATACCTTGCCTCCTTTCAAAGGCATGCCAGACGTTCCTCCTCAACAAAGAATAGAGGCTCACAAGCAGGTTTCTCTGTTGCTCCAAATAGGGGCCATACAGCCGGTCCCTATGCCAGAAGTGGGCCTAGGATTTTATTCTCGCCTGTTCCTAGTACCAAAGAAGGGGAACACGTGGAGACCAATTTTGGATTTATCTATCCTCAACACTTATCTGGACATTCCCAAGTTCAAAATGTTGACGTTGCAGCAGCTTTTACCTCTGCTGGGCAAGGATCATTGGATGGTGACTTTGGATCTCAAGGAGGCTTACCTTCATGTTCCTATCAGACTAAGTTGCAGGAAGTATCTGCGTTTTCGAGCTGGGGCTTCTCACTATCAGTTCTCTGCATTGCCCTTTGGCTTATCTACTGCGCCCAGAGTGTTCACGAAAGTTCTGGCTCCAGTGATAGCTTTCTTCAGGCTAAAAGGAATACAGATCTATCCTTATTTGGACGACTGCCTGATTCTGGCTCAAGGAAGGGAAGAGCTTCTTCATCATTTGGATTATGTGATAGCAGTGCTAAGATGCCTAGGGTATTCTGTGAACGAAATAAAGTCCAGTCTAGTACCCTCTCAGGACATGTGCTTTCTGGGTGTGAGACTGAATACAGCATCCCAGATGGCCTTTTAACCCCGGACAAACAAAAGAGTCTATCCCTTTACTTCCATCAACTATCTCATCAGTCCGGGCTGACTGCAAGGACAGTCCTTCAAGCCTTAGGGTTCATGGCATCTTGTATTCTGGTGCTTCCCAATGCCAAACTGCATATGAGGAAGCTACAATGGTATCTCAAAAATGTATGGACGCAGCACTGCCAGGATCTGGACACTGTCATTCAAATAATACCTTGCATTCAAAAGGAATTTTTGTGGTGGGCTCAGGAATGTCACCTAAACAAGGGACTCTCTGTGACCCGGCCAGAGGCGAGTCAGATTTTAACGACAGATGCCTCAGACAAAGCTTGGGGAGCTCATCTAAATGGAAAGTGGATACAAGACAAGTGGCCTGCCAGACTACAACATCTACATATCAACCTGAAGGAGATGTTAGCAGTCCAATTTGCATTGGTGGCTTTCAAGGATTTACTTCTTCCAGGGCAGGTGTTGATTCTAACAGACAACACAACTGTCATGTGGTACATCAACAAGCAAGGGGAACGCATTCTTATCCTCTATGCAGGCAAGCAATGATTTTGTGGGAGACTGCTCTCAGTTTACAGCTCAATCTTCAGGCAAGGTTTCTGCCAGGAGCACAGAACTCCTTAGCAGATGTGTTGAGCAGACGAATTATGGATCCCCATGAGTGGAAATTGGATCCTCATGTATTTCAGAAATTGACAGTGTCATGGGGAACTCCAGACATAGATCTGTTCGCTTCTCCACTAAACCATCAGCTGCCAAAGTTTTGCACAAAAGGTTTCATCCCACAGCTTGGAAAGTGGATGCTCTTTCTTTCAATTGGAGCAATCTTCATGTGTATGCCTTTCCTCCTCTGCCTCTCCTCCCAAAGGTACTTCTAAAGGTCAGACAGGACAAGCCAAGGATGATTTTAATAGCTCCAGATTGGCCTCGACAGCACTGGTACCCATTATTGAGAAGTCTGGCACGGAAGCCTCCATGGCCTTTGCCTTCGATTCCACACCTGTTGTCACAGGAGGACAGCCATTTGCTGAATGTCAAACTTCACTCTCTTCACCTAACAGCCTGGCATATTCTGTTTTGAACCATAGAGGGTCTCAACTTCCACAACAAGTTTTGAATGTGATTTTGGAAGCTAGAAGGCCTAGTACAAGGAAAGTGTACGCAGATAAATGGAAGAGATTTTTATTTTGGAGTGCAGCAAGATTTTGATGTTTCTGAGCCTAATTTGAGTGTGGCTCTTCAATATCTTACTGAGTTATTGGACAAAGGTTTGTCTTTCTCTTCTATTAAGGTTCATGCTGCAGCAATTTCGGCTCACTATGATTGTGACCCACCATTGTTTTCTCATCCTTTGTTCAAGCAATTTCTTAGAGGGGCAAAGAATATAAGACCCCCACGAAGAGCTCCTACTCTTGCTTGGGATCTCAATTTTGTGTTGGAGAAACTCACTCTACAACCTTTTGAGCCTGCAGCTACTTCTGAGTTGAAATATTTATCATGGAAGACTGCTTTTTTGTTGGCAATTACATCTGCAAGAAGGGTTTCTGAATTGCAGGCCCTTATGGCGGTTGAGCCTTTTTTGATTTTCCATAAGGATAGGGTATCATTACGTACTAATCCTTCCTTTATGCCTAAGGTGGTTTCTAGTGTGGCTTTAAACCAAACTATTCATTTGCCTACTTTTATGCAAATCCCCAAAATAAAGGGGAAAAGATTTTGCACACTTTAGATGTACACAGGCAGTTGCGTTATTATTTGGACAGAACTAAAGGGTTCAGGCAGTCTCAGCAGTTGTTTGTTTCTTTTGCTTTGAGTTCTCAGGGCAAGCCTGTGTCAAAACAAACTATTTCTAAGTGGATTGGGTTTTGCATTGCTTTCTGTTATTCCCATCATGGCAAGGAAGTTCCAGCTGGGATTAGGCCTCATTCCACTAGGGCTACTGCCACTTCAACAGCTTTTTGAGGGGTGGCAACCAAGGATATTTTGGAGGCAGCTACTTGGAGTTCAGTGCATACTTTCTCTAGGCATTATCACCTGCCACTGTACTCTAAATCCAGGGCTGGTTTTGCCACTGCTGTTTTGCAGGGCATTTTGGCAGCTCCTGCTTCCTTGTAGTTAGCCATCCTCCCTTACCTCTGCTTTGGGATTCTACCCAAGTGTAAGGACTGCAGCAATGTGAGATGAAGAACATAGTACAGTTTTGTACCTACCATAAATGTAGATGTTCAAAGATCCACATTGCTGCAGTCCAATTTACCCTCCCTCCTTCCCCTCTGCAGTTAGAGGTGGTTGTGTGGGTTGGGTTGTACATATTGTGTATATTGTATATATATTGTACATATAGTTAGTGCAAGGGTGGTTGGTTGGTTGTTTGCTGTCTTTTGGTTTTGACCTTTATTTTTAGGGTCTTCCGACATCTGGGGCAAGAAAAGACTGAGGATATGACGTCGGTCATGCGCATTTGTACCCTGACGTCCTGATGTCAGTCAAATGCGCCTTGACCGACGTCAGCCTTATACTTTGATATTCGGGCCGACCGAGGACAGCGGACTACCCAAGTGTAAGGACTGCAGCAATGTGGATCTTCGAACATCTACATTTATGGTAGGTACAAAACTGTACTTTCTTCTACTGTCATAGTTCAGCTGGCTGCCATTTCTCATTTTCATGTGGGTGAAAATTCTGCCTCCTTAGCCTCTTCCAGACTGTGTAAAGCCTTTATCAAAGGCACCTTTTTGTTACGCCGCCCGGTCAGTGCTCATGTTCCCCCTAGGGACCTTAGTATGGCTCTTCAAGCTTTGGTCGTTCTGCCTTTCGAGTCTGCTGCAACTGCAGATCTAAAATTTTTATCTTGGAAAACGGCTCTTCTGGTGGCTCTTGCCTCTGCAAGAAGGGTTTCCGAATTACAGGGCTTGTCCATCAAAATTCCGTACATGATTTTTCAGACGGGTTTCCCTTCGAACCAATCCATCCTTTCTTCCTAAGGTGGCATCACCAGTCAACATCAATCAGATGATCAATTTTGCCTGAGTTTTTTCTTAATTTTATGAACAAGATGGAATACAAACTCCACATGTTGGATCTTCATAGAAAGTTACGATTCTACTTGCACAGGACAAAAAATTTCTGTAAATCTGATCAGTTGTTAGGTCTCCCCAAAAAAGGCTTTATAGAAGGAAACAGTCTCCAAGGTCACTGTAGCTAGGATGGATTTCTGCATGCATCCTGCAGTTCTACAAGGACAGAGGCATGTCTCCTCCAGGTCAGGTAAAAAGCTCATTCCACTAGGTCTGCAGCCTTTTGGTTCAGAGCGTCTTTGGATGACATTTGTTCTGCAGCTACTTGGTACTCGTCTCATACATTTATTTCTCATTACAAATTGGATTTGACTTCCAGAAGGAGAGCATCCTTTGGTTCCGCGGTGCTCCGGAATATCCTTCCATGAGGGCCTCCCAGGAGTTTAGTAGCTGGGCATTCTGTCCCACAGGTTGAAGACCGATTTGAAGTAAACTACTTCAGATAAAGAAGTTATGTACTCGCCATAACGTTCCCTCTGAGTAGTTGTACTTCATTTGTCTTCAACCGTCTCTCCCTCCTTCCCCCAGACCTTGGCGCATGATCAGCCTACGGGCTATAGTATAGGTCACAAGTAAATGTATCAAGTTGGGCTCTCTGTATAAGTTCAACAAACTCGATCTGGGGATGGAAGGCAGTGGAGGTGTATTATGGGTAAGGGAAGGAGTTTGGAGCTCGGAGCTGATGCTAGCAAAGTTGTCTGCTCTGACCCGATACGGATCCGTAACCCACAGGTTGAAGACGAATTAAGTACAACTACTCAGATGGAACGTTCTAGTGAGTACATAAAGTTTTATCCTCCGTCTGTTATGTAGATGCGAGTGTTGAGCCTCCAGTGGCTTGGTGGTCTGAGCTGACCAGGTCAGCGAGTCTTCTTGCTGGAGAAGAGTTTCTGTTTGAAGGTGTTTGCTAAGCCCACTCAACCGTTGCCTTTACCAGATGCTGAAGCTAGTGATGTTTGCGGCTTTTAAGGCTACCACTCACTGGGTCACCGACAGGGGCAGAGCACTGACCCAATCCTGTGAAGATGTACCCTGATGGGTAGACTGAGGTGGTGAGCATTTCCTGACTTGAACTGCACAAGCCTGGGGTGTCTGGTGAACTTTAGACCTGTGGAAAAAGGAACATAAGGGGGATGGGGGACATGGAGACTAAAACAAATAGTAAGTTGTCTAAACATGCTGTGTTATCGACAGAAATTACTTGCCGTTTACTGATTTACTTTGCAAACTGCTACCAAGTACATTCTTTACTTTTGGCTGCAGTTGTTTTTAACGTTCTTATGGAAATATAAAGTTATGCCTTTTTAATTACTATTGTACTGCTATATTGGTAACTACTTGTATGTTTAAATATTTGTGTGGTTATATATTTATATCTAATCTATATTATTTGTGTGTGTGGATATGCATGTGTGTGCAAATGTAGAATATGATGTAGTACAACATTTTTTTTTTTTTAGTATATATCCAATAATGTAGGAATGTTTTTATTACTTTTATTATAATATCATTTTGGTTATTTACTCAGGAGTACCTTCACTTTAGCCTCTGCTGTGCCTGGTTGCAGTTCTGTTTCTGCTCCTCCTCAGCTGAAGAGAGAGAGAGAGAGAGAGAGTTAAAAAAAAAATAAATAAATAAATAAAAAAACGGAAAAGAAGTTACTTGCCTATGCCAGGCCTCTGCATTATTGATGAAGACATGCATGTATTTTTTTGTATTTTTTGTAACGGATTTACACTTCATGGATGCCTAAGCAGTTCACTAGGCCTTGCTGGACTGTCAGACTTGAGTATTGTGCTTAGCCCCCGATCTTCTTTCATTTCCTTTCCTGTATAAATGGGGTTTACAAGACAACCTGATTTGTACTCATCTTTCCCAATTGATACTTTCAGATGCACCACAGTGTCATGTGAGGGGTGGGGTGTTGCGTTGGCTATAGATATATTTATTTATCTTAATAGCAAACTTGCCTGTTAGTCACTTTTAGGAAGGAAGGGTACACTTTTGCAGTAGCTGCTAATTTTAACAGTAAGTTAAAACAACCGTCTAATCTGCAGTATGTACTGCAGCGTTTACCTGTGTTTGTGAAAGATGTATCTTAATTGCATGGTATACAGTTGTTGAACAGTAAAATGTAGTAAGCCGTGCAACATGCAGTACGTGAATCGTAAAACTCTGCAGTTTGCAGGTAATATACTTGCTTTGGCTTCCACCTCCACTCTGCCTTTTCTGTGGTGGCTTGCTGTTACCAGCCACTTTGTAAGTACAGTAATATTTCTGGAAATCGCCAAGAAATAAAGAAATAAATACCTGTTAACAAGGTATGCTCACTGGACATGCAGTCCAAGTGATGTGGGAGCAATGCCTGGTTAAGTCACTTGCTCCAAATCACACTATAGCCAAATGAGGGTTGCGGAAGTTACTTTGTACCACATGAACTGCAGCTCAGAGCCTTAACCCTCTGTGCCAGCTTTACCAGGTTAGAGGAGGATCTTGGTCTCTCTACTTGTCCTTCTTGGAGCTTGACACTGGGCTTTAGTAGATGCCATCTTCCAAAGTCAGTGTCTGTACAGCAGTGAAATGTCTAAGTATGAAGCAGGAAATAAAGTTGTGAACCACACCCTCTGTAGTGTGACATCTGTGTTGATAGGAGGTACTGCCAGCTATGCCAGAAGAAGTAGGGCAGCGAGTGTATAACTTGTGACAGCACAGCTAGCTGGAATTTGTAAATAATTGTGCCATTTGTATATCAGACTAATATGTACAGATGCGTGTGCTGAAACTGTATCAACAGTGCCCCCTGATGGAATGAAAAGAAATGCACATGTGTTAATTGTAACTGAATTAAATTTATATGTTTTAATGGAGGATACTGGGGCAGCAGAGGTGAACCAGCCAGCTTACTTTAAGAAAAATAAGGGAAATGTAAATGAGTTAAACCATTAAAACGTCGCCCCACAGTGCTGAATTGGATGGGAGATGGTGGGTCTGGAAGAAGCCTTTGTTCATTAGCTCAGTAAAAAGAGGGGAGGCCCTAGGCACTGCCATAAACATTTATATGTGTATTGTAGCCATCTGTGTTAAATTCATATCTCCGTTTCAAAGGGGAATACTGTGAGAACCTAGAGCCAGGTGACCAGATGAGGTCATTCTGCAAGCCATCTTGGGTATTAGATTTTACAGGGAGTAAACCCTGGGCCAGGCACTCCTCCCCTCCCTCTTGTATGCCGCCCCGGTTCTTACCAATATCCAGGCCTCCACTCTAAACAAACTCCAACAGACTTACCATACTATAAAACAGCCAGATTCATTACCGACTCCCCATACAACTCGCACCACTGCATTTCTTTAAACTCTCTTCAATGGCTTGAACTTCCCCAATTTCTGCTATCTTATCAATTTCATATGCTACACTCTATTCTTTATAAACCCTCCTGTCCATCTCCATCTTTCTTAGTCTCTGTCTACATCCCATCCTGGACCCTCCGTACTTCTAACAAACAATTACTTGATATCTACTACCCAAAAAGGTCAGTAGGCAAACTACTCTACAAACTCTCCCTTGCCCATGCTTTGAACAAACTTCCCCTTGACTTACGTTCAATCTCCCACACCTCACACTTTAAAAATGAACTAAAAGCTTATTTTCTCAATTCCAGAACCTGCCCTTGCCATGACCCTACCTAGTCTTCCTTATGTGCCCTCAAAAGGACCATACTTAATACCTCATTACATCTCTGTCTCTCCAATGTGTCCATTATGCATTTGCATAATTTTATACAAACAAAAAATTGTTATTGTTGACCTATTGAACTATATCAGTGTAAAATTATTACTTGGCTTCTTTTTAATGCAACTTTAACTTTATGCATGTAGCCCAACATAGGTGAATCTTTTTGCTATAACTGCTATTATATCAATATTGTTTAAAATTATACTTGTTTAAAATGTACTACTGGAGCTCTTCTCCTCAGCTCTCCACTAAAAATGGGCCACAAGCCCAGTTGGACAAACCCGGTTAACAAATGTCAATAAATAAATAAAATGTTTTGGGGAAACTGACTAGAAAGACTGCTAACATATTTCATTGTTCCTTGCTCTATCAAGTAAGTTATTAGGGAATAGTAATTCTCTTAGATTCGGTCAAGAATATAGTGAAGCTTAGTTTATAGATTGATGGAAAGACTCGTACAAATAAAGAAAAAAAGTGTTTCAATATTTCCTGTGATTTGAACTGTATGGTTTACTGTTATGTACTTAGTATTTTCTTGTTCTTATTATTAAATATATTTAATAAACTTTTCATTGTGGCTGGGCCTTTTTAGAAAATATTTAAGCTTTGATGGTATTTGCATGTATTTATAAACTTTTCATTGTGGCTGGGCCTTTTTAGAAAACATTTAAGCTTTGATGGTATTTGCATGTATTTATTTTGTGATAACTCTGGCCACTCCTGAAAGTCTTGCTATTTGGTTAGCATTACCATTTGTATTAATATTAACTTCACTCAACATAATTGGATACTTTTTTTAAGAGCCTTGTAGTAACGGATTGGTGGCAGTAAATCTGCGTTATAATCTATGCAAGTTGGTAGAGCAGGTAATCTGTGCCAGCCTTTTGCAGGGGTGTGTGTGTCTGAAAATTTAAGTTTTGAGTGCGTGTCAGCTACTTACACGAAGCACTGGTTTCACAGTGCCAGTAGAGGCATGTTGGGGACCTGGGGAGAGCGAGAGAGAGACACTCTGACCCCAGGCTGTGTGCTCCCTGTGTGCCGTTAAGGGAAACAGTGGTTGATGCAAATAGGTCTGCATCTAGAAATACTGAGTATATCCATTTGTATTCCAAGCGCAAATACCTCTCCAGTGTCGGTGGTGAGGATTCAGGCTCCTTTATTACTGGCCCAGAGAGGGGTCAGTCACACATTGGTCTACCCATTTGTTGATATAGCTGTTTATGGCCACACATGACTGTGTTGAGTGAATACCTCCAGTGTGGATTTGTGTCAGATGCCTTGACCTGGTAAAGTTCCAGAAGATTATACTGTTGTCGTCATGCATGCCCTCTAACCTCTTTGTGGGCATCTATCATGTAGCGGACATGATGCAGCATTAACAGCTCTCGCATGTCTGTTAGACAGCCAGAATATGACTAGCGTGTATGTAGAAGAAGTCCATCATCACATGTTGGTCCACCTCATAGTTGAGGAGAGTCATTCGGTGCTGTCCCCTCTACTCAGATGGGTGCATGTTGATGTGCACCCTTGTATGGGACTATAGCCCATGTGGAGAGTGTATTGAAGTGTGTATTCAACAGTATCAGATGTGCATAGTCACGTCATAGGCAATCTGTGATGTCATAGACCATTGCTTCCATGTAATGGGCCTAGATGAAGGTAAGACGGTGAACATTGCTTATCATAATCTGGCCTAGGGTTTTGACACAATCCCCCATGCAGTTATTGATAAACCGTCCTAGCTGGGGATTAACCCTCAAGTCAGATGTATAAGCAGTTGGCTCATCGGAGTCTCTTTTGGCTCAAAAGGGAAACTTAGATGTTTCCTTCTCACAAAATTAGTAGC